>NC_056729.1:1692287839-1692526609 GCF_019279795.1 Protopterus annectens | reverse complement strand
CAATCAACCTACCCCAAGAAACCATCCTGCTAGGTGACCTAAACTTAGACTGGATAGCCTGCAACTCCAACAACCCCTCAAACCATATTAGCTTATTTGGATTCTCACAACTAATCCAAGAACCCTCCAGAGTAGACAAAATATCCAATAGAACCTCCAGTCTAGAGTGGACACTAGTTAATATCCCCACAGAAAATTATCATGTCGGCTTCTTACCTGATACATATAGTGACCACTGCCCCACATTCCTCCTTCGTAAGCAGGCAAAAATACCCAAACCCATGCTATTCAAAGAGACTAGGGATGAGCACAAAGTCAATCCACAAACTCTTAACAGTGTGCTCCAGCAACAGGACTGGAATACACTAAAAGCTCTACCTTTAGACCAGGCAGTTGATTTTTTAATACTACTTTTATGACGGTTGTAAATATACTAGCTCCCATCAGGAAATTCAGGACTAAAGTTAACTATGCCCCATGGCTAAATAGGACAACAAAAGCCTTAATAAAAGCCAGAGACAATGCCTGGAAAAACTGGAAATAGAATAACACTATCCAAGACAGACATAAATATCAAGAACTACGGAATAAGGCCAAAACCCAAACAAAAGTGGATAAAACAAACTACTTCTTAGATATCCAAAACAAGCACTCTAGAAACCCCAAAAAGTTCTGGCAGGCCATCAATACCCTTCTAAAACCGGGCAAAACCACCACCCCATTTCCCAGCAACAATTCTGATAATGAAGGCATAGCTTCAGAATTCAACCATCACTTCACAGAATCTATCCTCGCACTATCTATCCAACTATCCAACTAGAACACTAAAACCACCCCAGCTGTAGAACAAACTAAGATACCCACCTTCACACTCTCACCTGTACCAACTTCTTCAGTTAAAAAGCTACGCTCTAAACTAAAACCCACCACACTCACAGCAGATGGTTTATCCACAAATTTTCTAAAATTAGCTGCAGAATCACTAGCCTACCCTGTCTCAATTCTTATAAACTGCTCTATACAAGAAACCTACGTACCCCATCTATGGAAAGTGTCACGTATAATTCCCCTTCACAAAGGCGGAAACTCCTATGAACTAGCAAACTACCGGCCAATTGCTATCTTGTCCCCCCTTTCAAGCTTCTGGAGAAATGTATTCACACCCAGGTAATGCACTTCTTACCCTCACATAACCTCTTCTCCCCCACACAGCATGGTTTCCGCACAAACCATAGCACAACCACTGCTCTACTCCCCTTTACCAATCGGATTAACCATCTAAGAAAGGACAACAAATTTGTCTCATCCATATTCCTAGATCTATCAAAAGCATTTGATATGGTCTCCCGTAACCTACTCTTAGACACTCTGTCAACCTTATCCTTCACCCACTCTACTACTTCATGGTTTAGAACCTCTCTCTCTGACAGAAAACAATCAGTTAAATGGCAAAGTACATGATCACCTCTGTTACCAACTACTATAGGCATTCCACAAGGATCAATACCAGGTCCTCTACTGTTCACCATTTTCACTAACAAACTATATACTTCCACCCTGCATGCATCACTTATACAGTACGCAGACGATTCCACCCTAATCTGCTCAGCCCCATCCATAACCACTCTTCAAAAGCTTACCCAAGAATCCTTCTGCTCCATGGAACAATGGATTACCGATATCCAACTCATTCTAAACCCCAACAAGACCAAATTACTCCCCCCCCCCAATAAATCCAAATCCACACCTCCTACCTTCATTATCACCTCCAAAAGCAGTACCACAATCTCCCCCTCCCTTCACACTAAGCTGCTCGGGGTTGAAATAGATAACAATCTAAACTTTAATGTCCATATCTCACAAACCATCCCAAAGGTACATAAGAAACTAGGAACCCTATACAAACACAAACAGTTCCTATTGGACCAAGCTAGAATTTCCTTAGCCCAAACCCACCTCTTGTCTACCCTAATGTATGCATCACCAATCCTAATTCATATCAGGAAAACAGACCTAAACAAACTAGAGTCATCTTACAATAAAATCGCAAGTTCGCTAACAACTCCACTTTTAGAAGTCATCACTGTCTTGCCCTGAAGCAACTATAGTGGTTAGAACTCCCTCAGCTAATTAGCTATCACCAATTAGTCCTCACCTTCAACATAATAAGGAACCCTCAGAAAACCCCAGCCCTAAACCAACTTCTAAACCAATATTCTGCAAATTGCCCTCTACGCTCATCCAACAAAACCCTGCTTTGCATAACCAAAGCCAATAACACTGCAGGGAAAAGTCTGTTCTCCCACACCATTGCTACACCATTGCTAGGGAATGGAATAACCTCCCCCATCTCTTCTGCACCATCCATCTCACTTTTCAAGACATCACTAAAGTCACACCTCTTGCAATCATGGCTCTGTCCCTGTATCACATAAAAACTTTTCTGCTCTCCTCCTAACTTGCCACACCTCATCTCCTCACTGCTTACCTCAGCTATTCTGTACTACTCAAATACTCCCTATCAGGAACTACTATCCTACAAACTATTTCTCACACTATGACATATCTCCCGAACAGCATTATTTTCCAGATTCCATTCCTTCATTTTTATGCTTTGTACTACCAATACGGAATTCAAAGTTTTGCTATCTATATACTAAGCTTGCTCAAATCAAACTAAGGTACGAAAAATCTCCTTGATTGTATATATGCCACTGTATAGAAATTTTCTGTCATTTGTGGATTATGTGTTGTCATATAAAGGCATGGATCTCTGATTGTATATATGCCTCTGTACAGAATTTTTTTTTTGTCATTTGTTGTATTTGTGCTGTTATGTTATGGAGCTTTTCTCCCCGGGCCTCCACTGTAAATGGACCTTGTTCCAGTTGGACCTTCCCAGTAAACAAATGTAAAATAAATAAAAAATAAATAAATATATCAAAAATAACATTTTTCATTTTAGTGGCATTGCAGGTAGCATATTCAACATAGATGCTGAGAATATCAGTAGGTTTTGGGATTGATCCCCACATTGGTTGCTCAAATTCAAGTTCCAGTACTAATGCTGGAGTACAGAAAAAAGGGAAATGATATACCCCTGAATGACAAACTGAGGTCCCATCTTTCTGTGTTGGTGTAGGTCAGTTGAATGCCTATTCTTATTAAAGAGTAAGGGAATTTCAAAGCTGTTCTACACAGATTACTTAGAGATGGCATAAATATCACATTGGGAGTCCTCCTGAAAACATGCCATATGCTTGGCAGTATGACTAAGGACTTCAACAGAAAGTACATAAATAAATACATAAATAATGGAATACAATAAAATAGAACTGAATAACTTTTTTGGAGAATTAGTCTGAATAACACTGATTAGCCTTATTTGGTATGTAGCTTATTTGTCACTTTAGTCTTAATATCTATTGATATAGCAAGTTCATAGGTTCATAGGTGTTTACCAGGCTAATGATCACAAGGGCCTTTTAAGCCTAGCCATGCATGCCAAATCTTTGACAAGTTCTGATACCCTTGATAAGTGAAGCAGAGGCCTGGGAGGTGAAAGATTTACAAGTTAGGGCCTGGGAGATGAACCATTTACAGGTTGCCTGTGTCCATTACAGACATAGGTGCCAAACCAGGGATGAAGTTCCTGCTCCCCATCCAATTGTCCAAGTTACACTTGAATTAGGTTACGGAGGAACTCTGCTTCACATGGATGGGGAGCCTGTTATAGAGAAAAGTTTGCTGCAAGTCTTGCTACTTACTGCCATTCACGGCATAGTATATATTTATGCACTTCAACTTCATGTTTATTAAAGTGCTTTATCTCACCGCACTATGTACAAAGTAAAAACAATGAGACAGAGAGGAATACGCCATAAAAATGAATCACTAATATGGAGAAGTAACACTTGAACTTTACTACCTTCACTGATTTAAAAAAAAACGTAATATTCCTTAGTCTTTTAAAGTGATAATATAAAACACTTTTGGTAGGATAGCTCAAGTGATCCAGTAATTCCTTATGAAACAGAAGTCTCCAGTTTACTGCTGGTCAGAGTACTTCAAATAATGTTACTTTACTGTCTGGTGTCTCCTCGGTATCAGTCTTGTTTTTAGTATTTATCACCAACCAGTCTGTGCTCAGACCGAACAAAATGTCACCATGTATGTATATGACCTGACTTGAAGGTGACAGGACGCTCCTAGATGTACAAAATGCTCTACAGAAATAATTTGCATTAAACTTGCAGCTGTTATATGCTGTACTGATGATGTCAGCGTAGCACTAACTAGTCATTATTCATTTTATTTTCTTCTAACCAAAATGCCCTTTCACTTTCCCAGAATGCAATTTACGTCCGTAGCAAATGAGATCATCTTGCCCTATTCTCATTACATCAGATCTTGTTTGCATTTACTTGGAATGGGAGTGCTAAGAATTACTGCTAACTGAGATTCTCTGGACAGTGTCCAATCTGTAGCCTGGGTTCTTTGTTGTGTTTTAGAAATGCTGCAATAAGCAATTTCTTCGGTTGTAAAATGGTGTTTAAATTAGAGCTCTTGATGAACAAAAAAAAACAGGAATCATCTAGTTCCTCAAGTCAGCCTGTACCTACCACTGGTATCAGATTTCTTAATTCTGAGACTACAACACTTAAAGTGCTGTGAATTCCCAATCGCTGAATAGGCTTATAACCTTGGAGGGAGCAGCTGTAAATTACAGTATTATGCAGCTATTACTACACTTAATTATAATCAATTGTAATTTAGGTTCATAGGTTAGTACTAGGCTAACTGCCTGTGTGGGCCATTTTAAGCCTAGCCAATTACCCCATGTGAGAATCAAACGCTGCACCTTGTGTTTGTAAGTTGAACACCTTAACCATTATGCCAACTTCCGGTAGTGTAGAGCTGTAAATTCTTAGAGACTTCATAGGTTTATGATCAAAATTGATGAAAAAGAAGAAAAAAACTACAAAAACACAACTGCATGGATTTTTCTTGGCTGAAATACCTTACAAAGTGATGGGAAGATAACATTATAGCCATGAAGACACATTCCTAAAGAAAGTATGAAGGGATTTTTTTCTAGGTGATTTTTCCCTCCACATTAGTTGATCATAAAGCCTTCCTCCTATGGATCTGAAGCACATTCATAGATGCAGAGGGGCCTACCTACACCAAACCGAGAGCCACATGGAACAAGCTGTAATCCAGGCAGCCATGGAGATGTCTGTACCCCACTGATGCATAATTCTTCCATCTCGCTGCCATGGAAGGGCATCTTCATTTGTGCAGTTTGATGGTCTGGCTTTACCAGATACAGTAGTCCCAAGTCAGACCAGTGCCATTTTTGCAAGACACTCAGTATCTCACAGATGGGAAACTACTGTATGCCACTCTTCCCTTGCAGCCATTCAACACTGGTTACAGTGGCATTTTTCTGTTAGCCCTAATCCCCCTCTCCCTGGTGATTGAGAAGAGTAGCCAGATAATTTCAGAAGCCTCTTGTGCCTTTTTCTACATACAGGCATACTCCCACACTCATGTCCATGAGGTCCACCATCACAGGCTTGGGATCACCAAGCCCATGTCCTCACAGCACTTACAGTTGTGCAAGCTTCTAGTAGCATAAGAACAGATTGGCAACCTGGAATCAACACCACCCTGGCTCCATTCCCATCCTCCATGGTCAGCTCTTCCAGAGTCCACGTCACTACCTGAACTTGGATTGCCTGTGCCACAGTCATGGCTACTTCCATCTGTGTCACAGAGCCACAATAATGTATTATGAGGTTTAATTCAACTCAACTGAAAAAGATAGAACTATCACAAAAAGAAAAAGCTACATCATTTTCTTATCACAATAGTTATCATTCTATAGGGAGGAAAATAAACCCTTTGGAAAGGAAATTTTGTTTTAAGGGCATCGTTGTCTTTCAATTAACTATTTTACTGAATCCCGAAAAGTAAATTAGCAGTAAACTAAAAAAAAATCTTACTCTATGCTGCTTTGCTATGGCGCTAACTGCTATCATTTAAGTATTTAAAGGTAAGCTTATTTTAAGGACAAACAGTAACGTGATTTCTTGTTTTGATGGGTTTAACTAACTGGTGAAAGCATACCTTAAATCTTGTGAAGGAGGGAGTCATTACTGTATAGTTACCATTTACCTAATTGTAAAATGTATATGTGTGTGTGTGTGGGTGTGTGTGTGTGTATGTGTGTGTTTATGTTTGTGTGAGAGAGAGTGTGTGTGTGTGGCTGTGAGCATGCTCAAGCAAAGGAGTTTCACAAAGAGCATATTATACATGAGAAGCCACAGTAACAAGCTAAATATGTAAGGTCCGAGGAATGAATAGACAGAAGATTAGGCAAATAAGAGTAAACTATGGCTGATCTAGCTGGAGAAGGACATGGGCACGACAGACCTTAGTGTAGGTCTGCCTATTAGTTAGGGTCAGCATGTCAAGCTGTCAGAAAATACCACAGTAATGTGTATCATGGGCTGCCCCAGGACAAATCCTGCAGTCCTGTTATACATGCCTCTGTTATTATAGGTTCATAGGTTAGTACTAGGCTAATTGCCCCTTGTGGGCCATTTTAAGTCTAGGCAATTACCCACATGAGAATCAAACCCTGCACCTTGTGTTTGCCAGGTAAACACCTTAACCATTATGCCATCCTCCCACCCTTATTGCTATCTGGCTAATTGAAATTAAGATGAATTCAATTGATATCTAGGAGCAAGAGAAGATCTATACTGGTAGTCATGTTTTAAAAGGGGGTAGGGAGCCAGTGAGATGATACAGTAGTCCCAAGTCTGAATCAGTAATTTTTCATGTCAGTGGAGATCTGATCAGTAAATGACCCTGACTCTTCAAGTAGACAGCTCAGGTGTCTGAAAAACTTCACCTGCTCAGTAAACAACACTGACTTAACAAATAAAATGTACAGGTATTTGAAAGACTTCAACTGCTTGTTGAATAAAATTTCCTGCCACACAGCATAGCCTTGATCTTCCCAGTTGTTGTTTGTCTTTCAGCTTTTTCCCAGTAAGGGGTCGCCACAGCGGAACTCCAGTCCACTAATGATTGGCAGTACATTTTTATGAAACGCCGAGTTGCCAGCTTGACACCCAACCTTCAACGAAGGCACGCCCATCTACGCACGCATGTCTTTCGAACGCTACCCAACCGCGGGGAGGACATGCAGACTCCACACAGAAGGCACTCCCAAGCCACGCCGAGAATCGAATGGGAGAACCTCTTGCTGTGAGGTAACAACGCTACCGCCGTACCACAGCGGCAAGGAACAAGGGGATATTTGAGATCATTTTTCCTAATTGTGTGAAAGAGAATATTTCAGTGTAACTGCCACTATAGCTAGGGAGAGTCCAAGGCAGAGTAAACCAACAGCATGTGTTCACTGAGCAATGGTAAGTCAGTTACAGTGTCAGCATATCTCCCTTACAAAGGGGGAAAACAAGATGGGACCAAAGTCCTAACAGAGAAAAGATTGCCACTAATCTTATTTTTATTTATCTAACCTTTATTGCTATGGTTAGTCTCACTAAGCCAGTGGCCCCTTTTCAGGATATACCCAAGATGGTATTCATACTGACTAGGGAAAATTTGGCAAGGGCACAGGTGAACTTCCCCTATTCATCATTGTTGTGAGTGGGACCCATTTTGGAGGAGCACTTCCTGTTTCTATTCCAGGTGCAGAGGTGGCTTGGAGAAATAGGGAGGCAGATGGAGAGAGAAGGAGATGATGGAGAGGTGAAAGAAATGAAGGAGAAAGCAAATATCGAGACTGGTGAATGTGTGCAAGATTCTAAGGAAATGTTTCAGAGAAACCTGTTTGATGGAGATGACTCAGCAAATGGTGGATGTATAATTAAAGGAGATCTAACAACTAGGGAATGTCAAATGCTTCTGGCATGAAATATGTATTAATTGGCAGGAAGACAAAAGATGAGCACTGATACCACATTGATTGACAATGGCCATAAGTTCATATCAGATTCCTCAGTGACCAAAACACTTGCTTCATTTTGGGCACTACATATTGCCTTTCCCTCCTTGAATCAGGACTACACTTCCTCTAGTTTGTTTGGATTCCTCCCCATCTTCTCATGTCACTTGTTCGCTGTTATTGATATGAAATAGCAGCTTAAGGGCATAGCTAGCTATGGAAGGGTGGCCTCTGGCAGGCACTTCTCTAACTTCATCAGAGCATGCTGTACCATCATAACCGGCATTTTATAACATACTGTTACCATCTCTCTGGTACCTGGCACTTTTCTGGACTTATAAAATGTATCTACAGTCACCCCCTACAGACTAATCACCCTCATATATCTTCTCAAACAATATGGAAAAAAACACATCCACCCAACTAAAAATCACCTATCAATTATAAAGCTACAACCTCCCAGTGAATTGTTGGGCACAGCTATCAGACAGGTTATAGTAAACTCACTACATTCACTCACCAAAAACATACTTACCATGATGAATGATGGGCATTCAGTTGGCTGATATTCATAGATCTACCAAAGGCCCCACTAAATGCTTTTATCAGAACTTGATCTGTGATATCAACCAACTGCAATTAGATTGATTTCAAAGCTACTTATCTAAAATATCATTTCATGTTTAGCCAGCTTAACTGCTTTGTTAATCTTTATACAACTACATAGATGAATATACATGAAATTCCTATAAAACATTTTTGCCGATCTGGTGAATTTCCATTCCTGGATGATATCAGCCATATTATTTGGGGAGCAGAGTACCATATACCCTTTGGTAGATGACATTCAAGGAGCTACTTGTCAAAGCTAAAGGACTGGTTTAGAGATGGAATGGTTTGTGTTTAGAGTTTTTTCAATGGATACAGTTTTGATTTATAGTCCCCCTGGTCTTATACACTTCTCAGGGCCAGCTGATAGCTTAATTGGGCCACTTTTTACAAAAATTAAAAAAAAAATGCATCAACAGTTTTTGGTGGTTGAGAGATCAGCATTGAATTGACTGGAAGATATTGACTTTCCCTGTTGCACAAGGAGTGTTGGAAGCACCTAATCATGAGTTCTTTACAAAAGCCTCCGTACTTAAAATGTTACTAGGGGTCTTGGTGAATAAGGCTATCTGGAAAGATATTATCCTTTTGGAACTGAAGAGCTGCAGAAACTTTATCAGAAGATAAAATACTGAAATGATTAGTCACCCAAGGGCAGACATATTAGTTTTCTTGCAACTTCTAGAGATTACTTGTTGGGCTCTCCAGGAAACAGAGGCCTCTTCACTGGTTATTTTACCTTTTTTCCATAGGCTTATCAAAGTGTTGGGTGTGCTTTGTTAATTCAGTAAAGAGGAGTTTGACTAAATATAAGGGTTTTATGTGCTGGGAACAATTGAAAATTAGACATCCTTTAGCTGGCAAATGTTTGTGATGTGGTATAAGGTGGGAGGGGATTTTAAAGAATTTTGTGGTACATTCTTGTTAAGCATAGGGAAGATGATATTCATCAAAAGAAAGAAAGAAGATGGGTCCCTTTGAATGTTTTGAATTTTGAAAGTAGAAGGCAGGAGTATAGAAAGAAAGGGATAATAAGCAATGTTTACAAATGGCTGCTTGCAGGCAGAGTGAAGGAGACTGAGAATATCAGGTGGTTATAGAAAATAGAGTTAAACAGATCTACTACTACCCCTCTGCTTCTAACCTCCAGGTATGCCTCTTTGCTTTGGGAGGTACACTAAAGGGGACTTTGGGGACTGGCCACTTTTAAAAAGGACCTGGTGCTTGATAGCTTATGGCCAGAGATGTTCAAACTAACCCCACTACTTTTGTTTATTAGCCATTTCTTGATCTTGTACTGTTAGTTGCAAACAGTGTATCATAAGCAGATAGAAGCAAACTTGACCACCTGCAAAAAGAGACCTTTTAAAACAAATGGAAGATTCTAAAGACTAGAACTTACCATTAAAGATTTAAGACTAAAGCAAAAGACTCACAAGAAGTGGGCATTGTGCGACCAACATATGTCATATTGAATAGTGACTACTAAATAATTCACTTCCCAGGTAGCATGAGGTATCTTGTCTTTTCATAGATTCATGGGTAGGTACTAGGCTATTGGCCCTAGGGCCTATATAAGCCTAGCCAAAAGGTACCCTGACTTTTGCCACCCAAGAAAATAATTTTCCTGTGCCCCTGTCAAGCACAGCCACAGAAGTGATCCCCGGGGTGAATTTTCTATCTCCCATCCAATCATCAAGATTTTTCTTGAAGAGTGCTAATGAGGAGCTTTGTTTGATATAGATAGGTAGTTTGTTCCAAAGTATGGGAAGTCTCTGGGACAGGAATCTATCCCTTTAGCATGTTCTGTTTATTGTGGTGACAAGGTTTAGGTCCCTAGAGCGTGTAGCTCAGACGGATTGGGATTTCTTTAAGTACAGCATGTCCTCCAGCTCTGGGTTTGGCATAGCTTTGTATGTTAGGCAGAGCTCGCCTCTGAGTAGATGATATGCGACGGAGTAAAGCTGGAGTTTTTTGAGACGGTCTGTGTAGGGCATCTGTTTGAGGCTGGTAATCCTCTTTGTGAGGTATTTCTGCAGCCTTTCCAGTTGTTGTAGATGTCTTGTGAGGTACATACCAAAATGGGCATTGTACTCTATAATGGGTCTGAGTGACGAGTAGAGGGGAACAATGACCTCTTTTTTTCATGGACGAGAAACCTTTTGTGATGAGGTGTGCCACATAGAAGGATTTTCTGACGACTGTGGTGATGTCATTATCAAAGGAGAGACTACTGTCCACCTGTGTCCCAAGGTCTCTTATCACACTTTTGGTGTTAAGTAGACTACCGCCTATGTGGTAGTTCATGGGTACAGAGTTTTTATCAAAAGAGATAACAATGCACTTTTTGGCATTGAGCTTGAGGCCATGGCTTTGACACCAGACATCTGTCTCAGTGAGGCCCTTTTGTAGGATGTCCACATCATTAGGAGTTTTGATTATGGCTCCTAGTTTGCAGTCATTCAGTAGTTTATTTGGGGAAGGGGCTTTGTATTATTGCCATTAGTGCTTTGTTATACCTTTGATAAGTATTTGTTTATAAGTTTGTTAACATTTTTTATTTTTAATAAAATGTTAAATTGTAGGGAATAAGTATTTTGTCAATACCACTTTTTTAGTTTTTCCTGATTTACTGAATTTAATTAACGTAACTGTTTCTTCTTCTTCTTCATCTACTTCATATTTTATATTTAACATTGTGTTCTGCTGGATGATCGTAACTTCTAAATATTTGAAAATATTTGTAAATAAAAGTTTAAAAGAAGGATCAGTCTTATAGTGTTGTATAGGTAAGCTGGTTATTCTACCACTTTTGAGTAACATACCCCAAAGAAAGAATCCTTGGGTCACTTTTTTCTGATGTTACTGACACTATCATGTTCTGTATTCCTAACACCAGCACACTCTAATAGGATGACGTAGGCTGATGTAGCCTTATGATGTCTCAACCAATCAGACTCCCTCATCAAAGGCCTTAATCAGTTATTTGAAAAACAAAATATTCAAATGATCATGCTGATCTAACAATAGACTTTGCAAAAACTCTGGCAATGCTCTTTTGGACCAATCAGATACAAGCTAGGGCACCTGCAAGCAGGCCCACTACTGTTCAAAACAGTGGTACACTTGACACTACAAAACTATTCAAACAGTTGGAAATCTGTCTTTACCTAGTCACAGATTGTTTCTTTAAAACCTAAGGACAAAAATAGTAAATAAAGTAATGGTACTTTGCAAAGTGAGGGGCATGTCCCCTATGCACATGCAATATCTGTATATTGGTTCAAGGCTATACACTGTCAAGATAACCAAAGAAAGATGGACATCAATGTCTGCATTAACTTTATTTGAGGTATTGGATATTATAAAAGAGATAAAAGAACTGGAAGAGGGAGTTTTAGAAAATTGAAGGAGCAAATTACATAGCAGTAAATGGAAATTGTGGGAACAATACATGCAGAATAATGTTCAGGAGGAGTGAAGTTTAAGGAAAGCAGGAATACAGCATTTTTTTTATAATGTTGGACAGTAGCAAAGAAATATATGTGATGTATATTGCATTTAAATGGAAAAATGTTAAAATATTTTGTTTTCTTTTTTGTTAATGTATGTCTGCCTATGCCTTCAGTGATAATTTAATAAAGGTGTTTAAAAAAATAACCATGTAAAGAGGAACAGAAACAGCAAGCTACTTGCTGTTCAAAGACAATGAAGAGTGAGTGACTTCTAAGATGTCTGCACATGGATCAACAGCTTCATTTCAACTCTCCCAGTGTAAAGTGATAATATCAGCCTGAGTTAAATTCATTTACTGGCAAGTAAGCACACTGCTTGGATGCCAGTAAAGAAGAAATTTAGTTAACCTGAAAGAAAATCAAGCAAAAAAAGTGAAGAGAAAATACTGGCTGAGAAAAATCCCACAGCTGTTCAGCAGAAGAAAACACAGCTCAAGATTCAGCTTTAATACATGAGATGGCTTCCAGTAATTTAGAGGAAAACATAAACATGATTAAAGTAAATGAAACACTGAAAGAGTGTATCAACTCAAATAAAATGTGAGAAAAAGTAGAAGTTTTAACTAGCTATTCAGATGAACTGATAAAACTGCAAAAATCAGAGGTTGAAATAAAGAAAATGTTGACTGAATATGAAACTTCCCAGGAAAAGCTCTTTCTAAAAATGGTAAGGCCATGCAGAAGGAAACAGATTTTCTGCTGTACCAGGGAAACTGAATGGAACAGACTATATTGATTTTATGAAATCACATATAAGCATCTGGACTGGTGTTTGGTGGACTGGATTGCTGGATTTATTTGAAAGGGCAAATTGAGTGCATGCTCCAAAATGGCAGTGACCAACAGACAAAACATGTATTACTAAAGCTGCAATAATATCAGCAAAAACAGATGATCCTGACAAAATTGTGGAAGAAGGGAAAAGTGTTAAAAAGTGGAGACAGCAGAGTGTTTGTAGAAAATGATTATCTGCTGTACACCAGGCTGAAGAGAAGTAAATTTACCCCAGAAATCAGGGAATACCAAGATGTATGACTGATATTCAAGCTACTGTCTTTGGAATATTTCTTCTGCAGGATCAAAGACATTATTAATACAGAACAGGCTAGGGAGAAAATAAAAAAAAAGTTTATCCAACAAAAAATGAGCCATCAAACTGAAGAGGAATTTGCTTTTAATTCTTTTCACAATAAATCTCATAAACAGATTTTGCCAGTGAAATATTTTCCAATGTTCCAAAGGGAAATGCTTGAGAGATTGAAAACAAAGCAAAAGAGTTGACTAGAAGAATCAGGAGTACATTGGACTTGAAACAGAGTGTGGTGTTGAGAGATGGAAATGAACAGGCAGAAGATCAGCAATACTGAAAGCAGTGAATAAATGGGAGACTATAAAGCATCATTTGCATTTGTCAAATATAGCTTTACAAGAAAACATGGCTGAGAAAGACTGGACTTTTGTTTACTTTGTTAAATTTATTGGCAGACTATAAAGCATATGCCCCACTTTAGGTCATAAATGAACAGTGTAAATGAAGGACACTAAAAGGGAAAACGTAACTGAAAGAGAATTACTTTCTGTTATTATTAGCATTTTTATATAACATTTAATGATATAAACCACATGCTATGTATTGTAAAGCATTTTTGTGTAGTGTGTAGTCAGGGATGTTTTAAATGTGGGGGATTCTTGTCATGTTAAAGATATTAAAGTAAACAAGTACTTTTTAGTTGTAAAAAATATAGGCTTTACAGCACAACAAGAGAAAAAGGCTAAATTTAATCTTAGTATGCTGTGATGTTGGAGTGGTGGTACAGTGTAAAATAGCACTGATTATATTGTTTTACAACAGGGAATGTCTAGATTAATGCCATTGGCTTAAGCTACAAAAAGTATTTTTGTACATAAGTAGGCTTGAAAATAAGAGAAAATGCTGAAAGACATGAAAATGCCAAACTTCTTATATCTGCAACTATATTAGCTTGCTTTTTGCCTTATGAAATGTTCAGTAGGAGTCAAGAAGTCTACTGCTAAGGCAACTGTACATTCTGCTCTTAGTGAAATTAACAAAGATTCATTGTTGACTAATTTTACATGGAGACAAGCTGTCTGCAGGTGCAAGCAATTAATCTTAAAAGTACTGACCATTCTTTGCTGAGGGAAATGCAAAATTTAAAAGCCTTACTAAAAGCTAGAGACAATGCCTGGAAGATCTGGAAAATGAGTAACACCATACAAGACAGACAAAAATATCAATAACTTCGGAATCAGGCCAAAAAACAAACAAAAATGGATAAACAAAACTACTTCCTACATATCCAAAACAAACATCCCAAAAACCCTCAAAAGTTCTGGCAAGCTATCAATTCCCTTCTGAAACCCAGAAAAACTACCACCCCAACTCCCAGCACCAATACTGACAATGACAGCATAGCTTTTCAATTTAACTATCACTTCACAGAATCTATTCTGTCATTATCCACCCAGCTATCTAACAATAACTCTACAATCACCCCCACTATAGATAACAATAATATACCTTCCTTTTCACTCTCATCTATACCAACCTCCACAGTTAAAAAAGTACTCTCAAAACTGAAACCTACCACTCTCGCAGCAGATGGTCTACCCACTAATTTCCTAACATTAGCTGCAGAGTCCCTAGCCTACCCTGTCTCAATTCTTATAAACTGCTCCATACAAGAAGCCTACATCCCCCAACTATGGAAAGTGTCATATATTATTCCCCTACACAAAGGCGGCAACTCATATGAGCTATCAAACTACCGCCCCATTGCTATCTTATCCCCCCTTTCCAAGCTCCTGGAGAAATGTATTCACTCCCAAGTGATGCACTTCTTAACCTCACATAATCTCTTCTCCTTCACACAACATGGCTTCCGTCCAAACCATAGTACAACTACTGCTCTTCTCTCCTTTACCAACCAGGTTAACCAACTTAGAAACAACAACAACTTCATATCAGCCATATTCTTAGATCTCTCTAAGGCATTTGACATGGTCCCATATAACCTACTTTTAGACACTCTATCCACCATGTCCTTTGCCCCCTCCACTACTGCCTGGTTCAAAAACTACCTCTCTGACAGAAAACAGTCAAATGGCAAGGTGTACTATCACCCCTACTACCAACTACCATAGGTGTTCCACAAGGATCAATACTGGGGCCTCTACTATTCACCATTTTCAACAACAAACTACATACCTCCACCCTGCATGCATCACTGATACAAAACGCAGATGACTCAACCCTAATCTGCTCAGCCCCATCCATAACCACTCTACAAAAGCTAACCCAAGAGTCCTTCTGCTCCATGGAAAAATGGATTACTGATATCCAACTGATTCTAAACCCCAACAAGACCAAATTACTTCTTTTCACCCACAACAAATCCAGAAAAACACCTCCTTCCTTTACTATCACCTCCAAAAACAGAACCACAATATCTCCCTCCCCCCATACTAAGCTACTTGGTGTTGAAATAGATAAGGACCTTCATTTTGATGTCCATATCTCTCAAACCATTAAAAAAGTACATAAAAAACTAGGAATTTTAAACAAACACAAAAACGTCCTATCAGACCAAGCACGAATCACCCTAGCCCAAACCCCCCTTTTGTTTACCCTACTGTATGCATCACCAATCCTAACCAACATCAGGAAAACAGACCTAGACAAACTAGAATCATGTTAGAATAAGATTGCAAAATTTGCCAATAACTCTACTTTTAGAAGCCACCACTGTCTTGCCCTAAAGGAGCTACAGTGGTTTGAACTCCCTCAATTAATTAGTTACCACCAGCTAGTGCTCACCTTCAACATACTAAAGAATCCCCACAAAACTCCAGCCCTAAACCAACTACTAAACCAATATTCAGCAAACCGTCCACTACGCTCATCCAGCAAAACCCTGCTCTGTATATCCAAAGCCAACAATACTGCAGGGAAAGCTTTTTTCTCTCATACCATTGCTAGGAAATGGAATAACCTCCCCCAAAATATATCTTCTGCATCATCTATCTTACTGTTCAAAAAGTTACTTAAGTCACACCTCTTGCAATCCAGGCTCTGTCCTTGCATCACATAAATGCTTTCCTGCTCTCCACCAATTCTTCCTACATTTCTCTCTTCACTGCTCACTTTCTCTTTAATACAGTAGCCAAACACTGCCATACATGGCCTACTATGTGTAATTTATTATGTCTTCTGAGATATATATTTTGATAGCATTGGTGAATGTGGAGTTTTTCTCTCCCAATTTCTGCCATCCAGGGTCTATTATGTTTAAATTAAGTTTGATTGGAACAAACCATTGTAAATTTTCTACTGATTGTATGATTTATCTTTTGATTGTAAAATTGCCAGTGTACATATTATTTGATGTGGAGCTTTTCTCCCCGGGCCTCCGCTGCAAATGGACCTCGTTCCAGTTGGACTTTCTTGGTAAACTAATGTATAATAAATAAAAGTATAATGGCAAGAAGTGCAGTGGAAAATAAAGTATGAAATTATGAGAAGTGAATAAGTGAATAAGAGATAGAAGTCCCTCTAAAAGCCTTAATACTTTAATGCATTAATAAAACAGTATACAATCTACTTTTATTTAAAGATAGTAAATTTTTTCATAGTGCAAAAAATAAATGTTCTTTGAATGCATACAAATTTTTTTTCACATCTGGGAGGGAAATAGAGATAAGATAAGAACAGATATCAATCAGTGTAAGTGGAAACAGCCTGTAGCATGGGCTTTAGCATAGATAACCTTAATTTTAGGTTAGGTAATGCCTATCGGTACAGCTGTCAATTTGGGGCAATTCCTCCTATCTGGAGGGTTAAAGTTTATTTTTTGAAGATGTACATAGTTGTGTGTGTTTGTTCTAAGTAAACAGGGAATAATTGTGTTTCAGAAATATATTTAGTGTTGTGTTTGATTGTTTCATTAAAATAAAAAGTCTTACAAAATATGAGATAGGGTCAACTTGAGATGAGAATAAACAACTGTATAAAAGATCAGCCTGTCAAACAGTAGTGTGTGCATGTAACACAAAAGTTGGAAATAGACATTCAAAAAACTGATATATATATAATAGGTGGAAACGATAGCTTTTTATCATAATAGATATGTTATCCATAGTATCTTTGAATGTAAATGACTTTACAGCTATAGACAAAAAAGAGTACTGAATTATATTAAGAAACACAGTATACAGATATTAATGCTGCAGCAGTCACATTTGGAAAGAAATAAGCATGTGAATTTGACAAATAAATGATTATACTACTTGCTAGAAGGCACTGGCAAGGGAGGAGGATTATCCTGGCATGTATTTATAGTCCACCAAAGGCTGCTATTGTGAAGCAGGGAACATTTTGTGAGAAATAATCAGCTTTCAGCAGGGAATATTACTTACAGGTGGGGACTTTAACTTGATTTGCAATAGGGATGATGTATCTGGGGACATAGAAGGGGAAATATAACAAAAGATGGTCGATTACTGAAGAAATTTATGAAAATATTTTGTATTGAAATGTGAATTCAGTCAAATTCAGTCATAGGAACTTCAACAGAATTTACATAATATTACTCAAGGTACAATAAAGGGGTTAGACTAGATAGAAATAACTATTTTAGATCATGCACCAATAAAAATAAGATAAATCTACAAGGTAATGAAATAAAAATAAGACAATGGTGTTTCCCACATACCTGTTAAAAATAGAGGAATTTAAGGAATGAGTAGTGGAAATTATCTAAGAGTTATTAGGAAAGATATAAATGTCCTCAGAAGTTATAGCTACTGACTGGGATAAAATGAAAAGGGGGGTTAAAATAGGGTTGAAATAAAAGATGAGATATGGTTAAGAAGCAATATGAATCAGTTAGAGGATCTGACAAAAATTAAAGTATTAAAGAGTAAGGGGAAGATCATAGAAACAATAAGAGGCACAACTGCAGAATGCTAAAGAGAAAATAAAGAATGTAGCTGGATAATATGTATGAGTTTAGATAGACTGCAAGCAGCTGTTCTTGATAATAACTCCTGAGCACAAAACCTTTTATCATAATGACTTAAGCAACAGACAGTAGAAAGGATTGTCACCAAACTTAGGGAGCATATATCAAAATAAATCAATAAATAACCAGAGATCCTGTAGAGGTAATGGAGGTAGTTCAAACATTTTATGAAAATTTGTATAAAACAGAGAAATGTGGAAATAAATAAAGATCAGAAATGGAAATATTTATAGAAGACTTAATTATGTCAAATGTTAGAGGTAGATGAGGCACAATAACCAATAGTTAAGATATGAGAAGAAGATATGAAAATGATGATGTATAATCAATCTTCAGAAAAGTATCCAGGAACAAATGGTATTTCTGCAGAAGTTTGAAATTTAGGAGGGAAGAATGTAATACATCTCTGGAAGATTTTATTTAACAGTATTTTATAAGGAGGGGAAGCTCCAGCATCTTGAAAGAAATCTGTGGTAACTCTATTACCTAAAGACAGTAAACACCCATCAGACCCAGCTTCATATGAACCCATTTCAATTTTAAACCATTTTTATAAAGTGTTTATCTCTATACTAGCTAAAAGAATGGCAAAGGTGTTGCCAAAACTGACAGATATGGATCAATGTGGTTTTCTGGAAGGGAGGAAAACATTTGACAACATTAATAGAACAATTATGATGCAGAGGGAATTAGAATGTAAGAAAATACTGCTGTTGTTAGCTATCAACCAGTGAAGAAGTTGTGGATAATAATTAATCAAGAACTGAAGGAAGGGGGCAGGGCAAGCGTTAAGAGGAATAAACTGATCCTTCCAATAGAACAAGGTGGTTTAGGATTATTTGATTTAAAGGGATATTTTACAGCTAAACAATTAAGGTTCATATGCATAACACAAGCAGAAGGTTATAATTCAAAATGGAAAGGGATGATGATGAATTGGGGGGCAATCAAATAATAGAGAGTGGGATTTTGGATGTAGGTCCTTGAGGAGAGCTATAACAACCATACAGAACATTATACTCATAAAGTAGCAGAAAGTATTCTAAGAACTAAGCCAACATGAGAATGGAGATATGAGATTTTGTAAATAGAGATGACTGCAAGAACAGAAAAAAGGCAGGAGAGGCCTGGAGTTTACTGGAGAAAACTGGCAAGGAAATCAAGATATTGGGAAGAAATAATTTGAGAGGGAAAGATAATAGAGTGGGATGAATGTAAGAAGACATTTGACTGCAGGCTACATACTGCCTTCACTACAAAGGATTAATATTAGAGTTTAGGCAAATAGAAAGGGTTTAGGGGAATCTTAAAATGAAAGACCTGTTCTGGCAGAGTTGCTGAATCTATAATAGAAGCTACTGTTAAAAGAGGAATAATTGGTAGGGCATTTAAAATGTTGTATGATAACTATCAGAATCAATCAGAAGAGGTTAAAAAGATTTGGAAGAGAAACTTGTAAAGCAATTTACAAGAGAACAACAGAAGGACATACTAATGACTCCCAAGTATAACTAAAGTCCAGAAGGTTTAGAATCTCTGCTTGGAAGTATTTGCAAAGGTATTTTTATAGCTCAGGAAGACTTCAAATAAGTTTTCCTCAGGTAGATATCAAATATTGGAGGTATAATGAGGGAGAAAGAGGTTACTGGGGACATATGTTTTGGGAGTGTAATGAGTAGGCAGAATTTAAAAATTTCATACATAGTAATCTGTTCAAAATATTGGGTAAGCAAATGGCTGTAACTAAGGAAATGATTCTTTGATGCTGGGTCACAGGACACAGGATCTGAATTGCCTAGACACAGTCAGGCCTTGTTAAGTTTAATAGAAAATGGAAATCAAAGTCTAAACCAACTGTATTTGAAGTATTGAATATTATGATAGTCATAAAATAATATAGAAAAGAGATCTTTAGAAAAGGGAGAGACAAATTACATTGAAATACATGGAAATTGTGGGAACATAAGATGAAGAATAATTTTAGGAGGAGGTGGAGTGAGGTTTAAGTGACAGTAGGAATTCAGCAATGTATGTGATTTTGGACTGATGATAGTTACAAGTAAAGAAGATAAGTGTAGTATAATGTAGGTAAATGGAAAAAAATATTAACAGGTGTGTTTTTTCATGTTAATGTATGTTTGTCTATGTCTTAACTGATAATTTAATAAAGGTGTTTAAAAAAAAAGATTTAATGAAGAGTGACATCACCCTTCAGGTCACGTGACTCAGTACCCTTTTAGCTTTTCTCAAAGAAATATTAAACCTATTCACATACAATCGTGTGTGACATCATGCACCCCCCTTACTTAATATAACAATGTCTGCAATCATAAAACCTTGTTGAAGTCTGTTCAAAGAAACAGTCTGTTTTGGTAGATGCATTAGATGAAAAAAGAAATAATGAAATAAGACACTGTTACAGAGTATCTGCTCTGCTAAATATGGAAGACAATTTATTCTTTGGGAAGGAGTACTTATTACTTATTCCTATACTAGAATATGTACCTCCTGGTGTAGTAACTAACTATCCCACACATATTCCTTCATTAGAATATGCATTTCTGTTGTTGTAACTAACTATCCCACAAACTGTTGTGCCTCTGTACTCTTGCTATCTTTCTACAATGAACTGCAAAGCAGCACCCCTGATTCTTTCTCAATATTTGCTTCCAGATAATGGAATTCCTTACCTTTCAGCATTAGTTCTCCTCCAGTCTAAAAATACACCTAGTAAATGACACTAAATGTACATGGGACTCAGGTGCAACACAAGTGTTAACACAGAATGAGCTAAATTTACTGTAACAGCATTGTATTACCACTTTGTCGTATCGGTGCCCTTGACTAATGAGGAACTGCAGTCAGTGTAGTATATACAATCTGTGTCATGTTCTTGCATTTGTCAGTACTGTTTGCATATGCCTGTATCAGCTGGTGACTGAAAAGGGCTCTCATAGTTCAGTCCATTGACCTCTGACCTACAATAAATAAGAAACAACATGACCAGAGTAAAAGAAAATCCATATTGGTGAATAACTTGTATAGTAGACAAAACTAATCAAGAAGCCTTTTCTACTTTTTCTTTTTAATATGCCATGTTAAGATAATAAAGTCAAGCAGTGATACCAACTACATGTTAATGTGGAGCTTGCAGGACAGTTGTTACCTACATTACTAGGTTTCACAGCTCATTAGAACACTGTTTTATAGCACCTATATTTGTCTGACATTAAATTAAGGATTCCAGATCAACTTCTAGCCTTTTGAAAAGGTTTATAAATGCTGCCCAATCCAAAACCAGACAAGGGTTTCAATTTTCTAGTTTGTCTGATAAAATTTAAATAAGGACAGTTCTAGGGGGATATCCCACTTATAAGATTAAGGAGACAGTTTCAGAATGTCATTGTGAGTGCGTGTGTGTGTGTGTGTCTTCTGTGGAAGGTTGGGTGCCGGGCTGGCAACTCGACACCATAAAACTCCACTGCCAATCATGAGTGGACAGGTGATCCACTGTGGCGACCCCTAACCGGGAAAAAACGAAAGAAGAAGAAGAAGATTGTTCATACCTTTATGTTGTCACACCTAGAGACAAAACAGCCACCTCATAATTTATAGGAAACTTACAAGCTGTGTTTTTGTATTTACAGTTCATTGACATTTGTTTACTGGGAAAATCTGGCTGGGCCCTCAGTACCCATTTCAGCAGGAGCCTGTGGAGAAAAATCTCCAAGTATTTAAATATTTATGTGAAATGACAATAAAGTTACTAAAATCAGGCAAAAAGCCTACAATAATGATGAATAATAGGTTCAATTCAACCAGTAATGCACAAGACAAAGACAAATTTTTTAAAACAATGAACAAAGAAAAAAATAAAAAGACTTGGTCGATAACAGTGTGCAAAATAAATTGTTTATTAGGTAAGTTAAGGGAATTAAGAGTAGGAGGAATTTATTATGCATTTTAGATGATAGCAGACCTTCTGCAACCATGTAAAATTATGAAATGAAACATCAAAAGGCATTTTGTTTGTATCTTGGATGTGGTTATCTGGTCTTTTCTGACTATTATAAAATATCTGAACACAGGGATAGAAAAGATGTGAAACTGTGAAAAGATGACAGGCTGCCTGTTGGTTCAGCAGAAAATAACATCTCTTTCTAAAGCTTTATCTGGCTACTCCTGTCACAACTGCCTTCTTTTAAAATAAACAATGTCAGCTCAAAAAAGTATACTTCAAGGCTTTTAAAAGATTTCGTAAGCACAATAAGATAACTAATAAAATCCCTAGAACATAACAAAAGCAATAATCAATGACAATGTATTCCTTGTGCCGTGGGTATAGTCTGTAAGTATCAGTAATGCTTTCTTTCTTTACACCTTTAGAAGTAAATCCAGTGTTAAATATGAATGAGATCTCATCACAGTGCTGTGTTGTGGTGTGAAAATATTTTCTTTTTGCTTGTAAAGATCATGACCCCACTCCTGCTAGGCATTATGGGAAACAATGATACATTCACAACCTGACAAGTTCACTGATTGATTGAAAAACTAATTATTGATGGATTTATTTCTGTTCGTTATCCTGGGGAGCCCTACTGAGCCAAAGGATCATTTACATGTGAGGCCTGTGAAAAAATGTTACACAACACAAATATATGGGCAATTTATATCTGTACCCAGTCAGATAAGCAGCATGTCTTTGGGAAGTATTCCTTTTAGTTATGTTTACATATTTTATGATATCTATATCATTTAATATAACAACTAGACCCCTTGCATATTATATGCCTTAAACAATATGTATTTTTATATTGTATACCTTTATTAGCAGTATACCTAAATGATTGCCTTGCTTTTATGTCATCTGTCTTAAGTTATTCACAATGTATCTTGTAATGGTTTTATAACCCATGACTTCATATAAGAGGACCCTTGGTTCAGTGAGACTGCTAAGTTATGAAATATAATAAATGATATTCGAGTGGCGTATTGTTCTTCCAAAGTGCCTTTTCAGTCTCTAGCATACTTTGAGGTAAAGAAAACAGCAGACGGCTAAGCGTGAATTCAAAAGTTTGATGAGCTGGGTAAGGTAATTATAGCAGGAGAGAAAGGGGCAACAACCTTATGGTTCAATTATGGGAAGTTCTAGAAGCAAAAACATCACATTCCACTATGCCTTGTTTAAGCAGACTCATGACCCTCCCAATGGAGGCAAAGAAACGTTCATACTGAACTGAAGCAGCATATAATTTGCATTTAAATCCTGGCAGAATTAGAAGCAATCATTGTTCCTGCCTTCAACTGCAAAGGCAAACAGAATAAAAGCAGACGGTGCCTTCCATCAAACACAATAATGAATATATTGGAAGAATTTTGAAAAGCTAAAAAATACGAAAGGCTGCTGAGCATGAAGAAAAAGAAATTAGAAGACATCGGTGACGGTGGAACACAAACGAGTTTCTGCACTAAACACTCTACGTATTCTTAGAAAATGGAAGCAGATTAATCTAACAGGCAAACAAGAAAAATTAAATATAATGCTTCTAGAAATGCAAATACTGCTTCTGCATTTTACAAGTTCTATGGAAGATATTGTTCCTTGTTTAGAACCTGTGCAATGAACACAGTTCTTTTTAGAAAATAGTAATGTTTTCCTGACGTTCACTGTTAATGATTTAACATCATGACAATTACATGTATAACCTGACCACACTCAAAGTTCAAGATAAAAATTAAGTTAAGGATACACAATGGTACAGATGTTAGCACATCCTGCTGGGATGCCTTCTCTGTGACTCTGAAACCTGGATATCCTCCGTGTTTCACCATGGGCTTTGGATCCCCATCCCAAAGACATGCCAATAAGTATATTAGTAATCTTGTAAATTGCCTGTAGGGTGTGTCTGTATGTGTGCGTGTGTGTGTGTGTGTGTGTGTGTGTGTGTGTGTGTGTGTGTGTGTGTCCGCATGTGTGAATCCTGCTATGCATGTGTGCATGTGTCAGTCCTGCTATAGAATAGTTTCCCATCCAGGATGGGTTCTCTGCCTTATGCCCATCGCTTGCCAGGAAGGTTCTACCACCTCTATAACCTTGAATAGGATAATATGGATATCAGAAAATGAATAAATGGCAGAAATGTAGTGGGTAAAACATGCCTAATGGGCTCAGGGCATTACATTCTTAGTTAATAACATTAGCAGTAGTAAAGTAATGGTATTTCAGACAGTAAAATGCAAATATACAGCCCCCTTCTAAAGAAAACAAATTGATGTCTTTGCTGAATATTACTGTAGTGTGTAAGTACCAAAAAATGAATAAACAGTCAATTAATTTGGGTGTGTATTACTAATGATAAAAAATGGACACTAATGGAATTTTCTGGAAGACTAAACTGTGTATACATTTAATTACCTTAGTCTATAGTTTATATTGATTGTAGTATAATTGTGTAGTGTTTTGTGGCCATAATTGTGGTAACCAGCATATAAATAAAGTAAAACCAAGGCTCACTAAACATGTAGGTCACATACCTCTCCACCTCTTAGAGCAAGAAATCTGGACAAAGCCTTATATAAAAGTGGAACAAAGGTCCAACAATAGGGACAAATTTTAAATCTTGCTGTTACAAACTCAGAAAGTTGATAGAATAACAGGTTCTACATTAGCATGACTTTTCTGAAGGGGATGGTCTGAAACTCAAATGTCTGTCATTATTTTCTAGCTTCATTCTTTAATGATTTGCCACTAGTTTGCCACGGTATGATTAGGTCATCTCCCCAAAATCGGACCCTGGAGTACAAAGAAGCTAAGCTGCTTGCTCCATGTCTAGCAATATGCAAGTGGATACTGGTGGGATTCAAACACTGGTTGTCAACTATACAGCCCAACATCTTAACTTTAAAATGATATGAATCTCTATAAGTCTGTTTTATGAAGATGTCTAAAAATTGGATGCATGATCATAAATTCCGAGTTTTTCTTCTTCAGCCATTTTAATTCTTAACAGCCATTTATCCTTCTATATCTCATTTTATTCTCCTCATAATAACATTATCTCTACAGAGCTCGCTTACCAGCCTAATCTCTCCTACTTGCATATTGCCCTCTTTTTATTGGCTATGTCCTGAGTCTACTCTTCCCCTTTTATGTCCTATCTCTTCAACTCATTCCTTATAGCACTGTCACTCCCATGGAATGGCTGCATAAGAAGCTACTGATTCTTTTGTGGTCACTGCACAAAACTGCAATCAAAGACAAGCAACGCAAAAAGCAGTTTCAAGCGAAAAAAGAAAGATAAAAGGTTTTTGCATGAGTATGTTCCCCCAGTACTTACATATGCCAACACCAAGGAAAAAGAAAAACAGCAGTCACATACTAGTAATGGCACTTGAGCATTTTTTGCAAACAAGGCTAGCATCCCTTAGGTTTGTTTGTCAATATTAAGATGTACTAGCCTTCATTCAAGAAGCCTGATTGTCATATCCCAATTTTGGTATTTCCTAGTTCCTGTGTGTGTATATATGTGCATGTGGGTCCACTTCTTAATTTCAAAATGCCACAATCTTGAGATTCATAAAATCGAGTCCAGAATCTTAAGGTTATAAAATCTCAAAACTATGAAGTGGACTAAAAAAAAAAGATAACATAAAACCATGTTTTTGCAGGGGAGCAAGCCCCCCCGCACCCCCCACAGCTCTTGCAACTTAAATATACTTACTCCTGGAAAATCCACAAAAATATTGGTAGGGTAACCAAGGCACGAAGTTGTTATTCTACCCTACTGATATTTTTGTGGATTTTTTTATGAGTTTCTTGTATATTGGTGGAATACTTATCCTAGCTGCTTCCTTTCTGGTGTTTTGTGGATACTTACTCCTAGATTGCACTACATTGAAGACAACGGTAATACACATCGGTATAAAGTGCGGAACGGGAACATTATTGTTTTCTTCACTGTAACATGATCTTGGAGTTAGTATATTTAACTTGAAGGGGTGGGGAGGGTGCAGGGAGGCTTGCCCCCCTGCAAAAACATGGTTTTACATGTTTTCTTTTTTTTTGTTCAGTACTTAGTTTCGAAATTTCATAATCTCGAGATTCTGGCCTCGAGTTTATGAATTTCGAGATTGTGATATTTCAAAATTACTTAGTGGACCCGTGATATATATATATATGCATATAGATAGATAGATAGATAGATACATATATATATATATATATATATATATATATATATATATATATATAAAATCTCCTTCTTCTTCTTCTTTCGGCTGCTCCCGTTAGGGGTCGCCACAGCAGATCAACTGTCTCCATTTCTTCCTGTCCTCTGCATCTTGCTCCGTCACACCAACCACCTGCATGTCCTCTCTCACCACATCCATAAACCTTATCTTAGGCCTTCCTCTTTTCCAGTTACCTGGCAGCTTCATCCTTAGCATCTTTTTCCCAATATACTCTGCATCCCTTCTCAGCACATGTCCAAACCAACATAATCTTGCCTCTCTGGCTTTGACTCCAAACCTTCCAACCTGGATTGACCCCCGTCTCACCCAGTGCAAATTGTAACATCTTCATCTCTGCCAAGTCAAGCTCTGACTCCTGCCTTTTTGTCAATGCCACTGTCTCCAACCCATATAACATAGCTGTTGTCACTACCCTCTTGTAGACCTTCCCTTTCACTCTTACTGGTACTCGTCTGTCACAAATCACTCTTGACACTCTTCTCCACACACTCCATCCTACCTGTACTCTCTTGTTCACCTCTCTTTCACACTCACCATTACTCTGAACTGTTGATCCCAAGTACTTAAACTCATACACCTTAGCCACCTCTATTCCCTGCATCCTCATCATTCCTCTATCCTCCCTCTCATTCACACACATATATTCCATCTTAGTCCTGCTGACCTTCATTCCTCTTCTCTCTAGAGCATACCTCCACCTCTCCAGGGTCTCCTCCACCTGTTCCCTACTCTCACTACAGATCACAATGTCATCTGCAAACATCATAGTCCACAGGGACTCCTGTCTCATCTTGTCTGTCAACCTGTCCATCACCATTGCAAATAAGAAAGGGCTCAAAGCTGATCCTTGATGTAGTCCCACCTCCACCTTAAATGCATCCGTCACTCCCACCGCAGACCTCACCGCTGTCACACTACCCTCGTACATATCCTGTACCACTCTTACATACTTCTCTGACACTTCCGACTTCCTCATACAAAACCACAACTCCTCTCTAGACACCCTGTTATATGCTTTCTCTAAATCCACAAATACACAATGCAACTCCTTCTGACCTTCTCTGTACTTCTCCATCAACACTCTAAGAGCAAACATTGCATCTGTAGTGCTCTTTCCTGGCATGAAACCATACTGCTGATCACTAATCATCACCTCCCTTCTTAACCTTAAGAATAATAATTTTACAGCATTTAAAAATATTACAAAAACAAGCACAGTTTAAATAATTATACCAAATTAGATATAATATAGCTAGCTACCCAGAGATGTGAACCTTGGATCTAGATGATTGTCACTGTTGAAGTGACACCCCGACACTGTGCAAAAATGGGAAAAAAGGGGTTGTGGAAGGATGGATGAAAACACCAGTTAAGAATAAATACAAGAGCTATGACAATGGTTTGAAAGTTAGGGAAGTTTTAGCCTGTTGATAGGGAAATTGAAGATTATGTTAGTATAATACAAACCAGAATTAAAATATGAATTGAGACAAAAGCAGACTTACAGTACATGGAGAAAAATAGGGAAGAGAAATTGATAGAAGTAAGGAAGTGAGTGAAGAAGGGAGAGTAAGGAGATGTAAGGTATGAACAGGTATTTGTTCACATCTAGGGATATCGTTTATCCTGGTTTGGAGCAAGAACAGAGCCAGATATTGGCTAGGATTCTTTCAGAGTGGTTTTAAAGGACTGGAGGGAGGGAGGGAGGGAGGGAGGGAGGGTGGGTATTGACCTAATGACTACAAATAAGGAGTCTGAGGTCTTGGCAACATGGTATCAGTACAGACCAAAGCCTGCAGTTTTGACAGATTTGTGGACAGAGAGGAGTTTTTGGTCACTGGATCATAATGGCCTATTGGGAACATAGTTGTATAGAATAGTATTTAGTGCCGGATAAGCAGATGGATGCTGAATAATTTTATTGATGGTAAGAAGCTGTGTATATATTAGTTGATGGGGTAGTTCTAACCAATTTAGGCTTTTTAGTGCTATACAGTGGTTGGTTCTGAAAGGGTTATTTTCTGCAAATTTAGCAATTTGTAAGGACGGACATGCCATAAAAGTGTGGGGAACAGATAAGTAGTGGGCAAGTGTAGATTTAGTTGCATGATTGCATCAGTGAGAATGTTTTTGGCTTTATAAAGCATTTCTAGTTTTTGATGAGGTTTTCTTTTGCAGTTTTGTATATGCAGGTTGAATTTAAGATTATCGTCCACTATCATCCCTAATAATTTGCTACAAGAAGCAAGTTTGATGGTTGTATTATCAAGAGAGAGGACTTTAATTTTGTATTCATGGTAGAGGGATTTTGGCGAAGAAAGTAGCAGTCTGTTTTTTTTAGAGCTGAGCATGAGTTATAAGTTATATAGCCATATGTCGGTGGTGCAGTGGTGTAGCGGTTAAGACTGTCACCTCACAGCAAGAGGTTCTCCGGTGTGATTCTTGGCTGGGGTGCCTTCTGTGTGGAGTCTGCATGTCCTCCCTGTGTTTCTGTGGATTTCCTATGGGTACTCCAGTTTCCTCCCACTTTCCAAAGACATGCATCTGAAGCATTTCTCCCCTGGCCTCTATTAAAAATAGCATCTATATTACATAATCTAACTTTTAAAAGTTCGAACGTTATATGGTCTACCATATGATCGAACTTTCAAAAGTTCAAAAATGTAATAAAAAAAATAAACCAAAGAAAAAACCTACCTGAATGGTTTAAGCAGGTGGGTAAGCCCCCCTGATCCCCCCACAACCCCCACTCTTTAAATATTCCAATTCTGAGATCACACTACAGTGCAGAAAAGGGAAATCTCCCTATTCCGCACTGTACAGAGATCTCCGTTGAAACTTTTGAACTTTTAAAAGTTTGATCATATGGTGTCGACCATATGACGTTTGAACTTTTAAGAGTTCGACAAAGTGATATAGACCCTAAAAACAGGCTCTGTCCTAATCGGACTTTTCATTCAACAAATAATAAATAAATAAATAAATAAATGGTAGCTTCCTGAGTAATTTTTTAGAGGTGTGCCTTGTTGTCAGATGTGCAAATATGTGTGGAGTCATCTGCACCTGGGTTATGTGGATGTGTGTAGGGTGTTGATGAGAATGTTAAAGAAAAGGGGACCAAGTATAGAGCCTTGTGGTACATTAGGAGGTATGGATAGAGGGTGGAGTGCCATTCTCTAACTGATACCTATTGGACAGGTAGCTTTTGAACCATAGAAGGGTGGACTGAGAGAGACCTAGTGAGGACATCTGAAGTAGACGTTTGCTGTGACAAACTATTTCAAAGACTTTAGACAAGTCTAGAAATAAGGAGGAGACTAGTTTGCCATTATCTGTTGCTTTATTGACAGTATCTATATAGGTTAGAAGTACAATGTTAGTACTCTGGGAAGGACAGAAGCCATGTTGTGTGGGGGATAGGTGTTCTTTCTGCAGGGGATAGTTTAGCAGTTTGTTTTGAATTAATTTTCAACTATTTTGGAGAAGTTGGATAAGATTGCTATAGGTCTAAAGTTAGTCCTATCTGTTGAATTTCCTCTTTTGTGATGAGGGATAATGTGTGAGTTTTTAAAGAAAGACGGAACATGGGATTCCTGGAGTGACCTATTCATAAGGATTGAGACAGGGTAGGCTGCTATTTTTAGGTACTCGCTTGGAAAGTTATCAACTGAAATAGCATGTGGTTTGAGTTTAACAGTAGTTTTATATAGAATGTGGGCACAAGTTTGAAGGTGAAAATAAAGGTGCTGATACATGGCTGCTGGGCAGGGTTAGGATTAGCTGTTGGGGAATCCTTGGTTAGAGATGCTATACTATCTATGAAATAAAAATCAAGCTGCATTGCAATTTCGAGTGGTGAGTTATTGGGAGAGGGGTTAGGGTTGAATTTATGGCCAGGATGCAAGATGTCTTTAACGGCTGTCCAGAATTTTTTATAGTCGTGTTTACTATTATTCTGAAAGTTATTATAGTAGAGTTTTTGTCTTCATTAATTTGCCTTTTAGTATGATTGCAAAGAATTCTGAAGTTTTCCAGATATTGTAGTATTTTATATTTTGTTATGGCTTCCATGCTTTTTCTGTATTCTGCATTAGCATTCTACTCTTTTCGGACAGCTAAATTGCATTATTTGTTGTTAGTCTCTTCCTTCTAGGAAAAGCAATGTTGTTTAGGATATTCAGGAAAGTTCTATTGAATTCATTTACAGCATCATCTAAGGAGAGTATTTTTAGGAAGTCCAAGTTAATAGATGATAGGGAAGTAAAGAACATTTTCTAGGATAAACAACGAAAGATTGCATGTTGTTTTATAAATGTGCTGTTTAAGTGGATATGTGAAATTTCTGGTTGTATAGATTGGGAGACGCTCACTGAGACAGTCAAAATTGTACCTGATGTGGTGTATTTGCTAGGGACAGATACTAGGATCCAGTCTAATAGGGAATTGGATGTCTTGCTGTAATGTGTGGGGCTATTAATTAGTTGTGTGAAAGTAAGTTCATACCAGATGTAGAGGAGTTAGAGATTATGTCCAACCAATTGATATTCACATCACCTACTAGTATTTTTTCTTGTGGAATTGTTATGGCTATCCAATGCAAGATATCTTCCATGATAGCTGTATTGTTACCGGGGGGATGTAAAGAACAGGAATACATATTTGTTTATAATTGTTTAATTTCAGGAAAGTAATAAGAAGGTCTGATGAATTGAATTTTGGTATTGATTTGTTGTAAGGGAAATGTGGTAATTGTTGGGAAATATTAAAGCAATGCCACCAGCTTTCATCTTTATACAGTCATTAAGGATGATATTATAGCCAGGAGGTGTAATTTTGATGTTATTTATGATGGGCTTAACTCAAATTTGAGTTACAGCAAGAATATCAGGCTTATGTTGGGTAATCCAGACATGTAGTTTAGCAATATTATTTCTTATGCTTCAAACATTTATGGCAGCAAACCCGCCAGCCAGGAAGACTCAGCAACTGGAATGAACAGTGTAAGCTATTGGTCAAGAGAAAGGACAGTGACCAACTTACTTAAGTTCATAGGTTCATAGGTTCATAGGTTTATACTAGGCTATCTGCCCTAAGGCATTTATAAGCCTAGCCCAAATTATTGCCTTATATGAAAAAATACTGTGCCCATTAGTTTGTTGTGCCTCTGTCCAGCAGTGACACAGACATGATTCCTGGGGTAAACCTACGATCTCCCATCCACAGGTCTAGATTTCTCTTGAACAGAGTCAGCGAGGTGCTCTGCCTCACATGGACCGGGATTTTATTCCACAGCATAGGGAGTCTCTGAGTGATAAATCTATCCCTCCAGCATGTCCTATTTATATCCATGCTAAGGTTTAAGTCGCTTGCTCTAGTGGTTTTGGTGGATTTGGATTTTTGAGGTGGAGCATGTCCATTAATTCGGTTGGACATGGCCTTGAATGTCAGGCACATGTCACCACTGAGCAGGCGGTATGCGACTGAATAGACCTGGAGTTTCTTCAATCTGGCAGCATATGACAGATTTTGGAGTCCCTTTATCCTTTTGGTGAGGAACTTTTGGGGTCTCTCCAATTGCTGCAGATGTCGGGTGAGATACATCCCGAATGGGGCATTGTACTTTATCATTGGTCTGATAAGTGAAGAGTACAGGGGAACAATGACCTCACTAGATCTGGATGTGAATCCCTTCATGATCAGGTGGGCAATGTAGAAGGTCTTTCTAACCACTTTAGCAATGTGAGTGTCAAAAGAAAGGCCACTGTCAACCTGGGTCCCCAGGTCCCTGATAACCTCTTCTGTGCTTAGTGGATTGCCACCTATATGGTAGCTTGGGGTTACCTTGCTTTTCCCAAAGGGTATGACTATACATTTTGGCGTTTAACTTCAGGCCATGGCTCTGGCACCAGCTATCTGTTTCCGTGAGTCCCTTCTGAAGGATATCCGTGTCCGATGCATCTTTCCACTATGGCGCCCAGTTTGCAGTCGCCTGCAAACTTTGTCAGCCAAAGTCCTCCCATGTTGGCCTGTACTTGAGAAGTAGATGCCAAACAATAGGGGCCAAGGACCAAGCCCTGTGGGACACCACTTGTGACTGGCTTGGAGTCTGACACAGCGCCAGCAACTCTAACCCTGTGGGTTCTGTCCTTAAGCAGTTTGCAACCCATCTTGTGACATATGGGTTTACATTTAAGCTGGTGTTTTTCTACAATACCCGAGTGGGGTATGTGTCCAAAGCCTTTGCAAGGTCAAGGTAGGCTGTATGGACTGCCTTTCCCTCATCAATGGCCTTGGTGACTGTTTCAAGAAGTCAACCAAGTTCAAAAGGCATGATCTTCCCTTGACAAAGCCAAACTGGGTCGGGTCCAATGTCTGCAAGTCCCCTATATCTTTGTTTATGAGCTCCATTATGATCCTCTCCATAGCTTTGCAGACTAGACTTGTTAAGCTTATGGGGCGGTAATTACCAGGGTCCGTAGAGGCACCGCCTTTGTGGAGTGGGACCACAGTTGCCGTGGGCACGATCCTGTGGTAAGGCTGAGATTAAACAGCTGCCTTATGTGCGGGTTTAATTCCTCATTTAGCTCGTGTAGCACACAGCCGGGACACCATCCGGTCCCATTGATGCTGTGTTTTTAGCTTTAGAGAGCAGCTTTCACCTGCACATTTGAGATCTCTGGGAGGCTACTCTCGGCTGGGATAGTTATCTCTCCTTTAGGGTGAAGTTTGCACTGAACCTGTCTGCCAGTATGTTGGCAATGTCTGTGGGTTCAGTGATTTTTGTATCATTTTGGACTAATTCTGAGCATATCTGGGAGTTTCCACCCAGGTTCCTAACATAGCTGAAAAAGGCCTTATGATTGTCCTTTGAATCCATGGCAATTTTTCTCTCAAAATTGGCCTTAGTTGATTTTATGAGTGCTTTTTTACTAATAATGATCAGGGTGACTTCTTTTATGGATTTTGTTCTATCATGTAATAGCTTTCTCCTCTTATTGTAAAGTTTGTTAATGGCTGGGGTCCACCAGACTGGACGCTTGCCCTTGAAAGAGTCTTGGTTTTATTTGGGATTGCCTGATCCATGCAGTCCTGGAGGTGTTCATAGAAGGCATTTGTAAGGGCTTCCAGCTTGGGTTGTGGTTTCCTCTGGCTCAGGGGCCTTGAAGGATACCACACCAGTCTTGAGTAGTGTGAAGTTTGCTTTAGAGAAGTTCTTCACTATGGTCTTTTTGCTTGGGGTGGATGTGGATTTCCAGGGAGGTTAGTTTATCATCAGATCTCACCAATGAGGAATATACTGGAGCATTTTGTCCCCATGTTTGTGACAATGAGATCTAGTATATTTTCTCCTCTCGTGGGAACAGTGACTAGCTGTTCCATGGCATTTGAATTTATGAACTCCAGGAACCGTTGGGCTAGAAAGTTAGGGCTTGAGTAATGTTCCCAGTCTATATTCGGGTAGTTGAAGTCACCCAATATGATGGTGTTTGAGATACATTTATACCCTCCAGTGTCTTCAGGAAGGCTGTGTGGGGTTCCTGAGTTTGAGAGGGTGGCCTGTAGCATGCTACAATTTGTAGAGCAGTTTTGCCTATGGTTAGTTGCACCTGGATGGTTTCCGGTTTTTGCGTTGCCCAACCTGGAGGTGTGAGTATCCTTTATGAATATGGATACACCTCCTTTTGTGGTGTGGTCCGCATGATATGAGGTAAAACCTAATAGTGCCGGGTGCTCTCAGGAGCCTTGAACCAGGTTTCAGTTACAGCACAGACATCGATGTTCTCCATACTGAGAAGGGCCTCGCATTTTGAGATTTAGACTTCTGGCATTGAGCAGCATTACCCTCAGTTTCTTCCCATTTTTGTTTTCTAGGGTGGTAGGTTTAGAATTTGAGCCTTGCCTAAAAAGGCACTATGGGGTGGCAAGAGCCTTAGCCAATATCCGAATCCCAGGGTGACAGGTGCAAGCCGCAGCGTGGCTTGTCAAACATGTCATCCCAGGCAGACAGACACTGGATCCCCTTTGAATGACACCAGACATTAAGCCAATTGTTAAAGCTGATCATCTTGTCTCTATATTGTGGCATCATTCTTGGTGAAGGAAGGATACTGCTCAGGGTTAGGGTTACCTGCCTGGGCTACATAATCAGAGAGCTCCTCTATGTCTCTTTTCATGTAGTCCAGGGAGGTTCAGGTCGTTCACACCAGCATGGACAATGACTGTGTCATATTTGTACTTGCCATGGAGTGACCCAGTGCTTGTGTTATGTGGCGGATTCTAGCTGTGACCCTCTCCTTGTTCAGCCTGGTGAGTGGGACGTCAGTGTGTCTGACTATGGAGTCACCTATGACAAGTATGTTTGGTGTTGTATTTGGCCTTAAGGGCTGTGACTGCTTGCACACTGCTTTTGTGGTTTATGTGTTGCTTGTGGGGTGTCTTGAGGTAGCAGTTGTTTGGGTGTCTGCTTTGGAGGCCTCTGCTGTTTAGGTAAATTTTACTCAGAGCCTCCGAGTATGTCTTTGTGTGTTTATGTGTTTGATTCAGTGGAGTGGTAGCATTATGTGAGGCTGGTTTTGTGGTGTGTGTAGTTGCCTTCTCCTCCTGTCTGGTCTTGCCAGTCCTGAGTTGAGAGAGCTCAGCCTCCAGTTTGGCTAAATAGCTGCATCTCTCAAGTATTTGTGTTATGTGGGAGGAGGAGAGGGTTGTCTGTGTACATGAGGCAGTTATAACATTGCCTCAAGATTCCCAGATTCACCAGCTGGACGAGGAGATTGACAACTGACCTTTGGACATGCTAGAATAATATTGGGAAATCCTTAATTAAAAACAAGGGCCAGTGGGGAGTGAGGGTGTAGTGCTTTTAATTTTTAGTGCTGACTTATATAATTGCTTTAGTGAGCAAGTGCCAGGTAACTTGAGTGCAATGTGTTACAAGTAACTAAATGCAAAACGACAAACAGTAACTTTCTTTCAAGTGAAACAAGGAAATAAGTACAGTAAGCAATGCAGATATCACTAGTGATCCACAGAAGCTGAGAAGTTGTATTAGGTGGAATTAGCTTCCAGGGAAATAACAAGCAAACAAACAACAAGCATATAAACAAAGCTAGATTCAGTAGGCCTGGATCTAGTCTATGCTAGAGCAAACAAGGTGAACCAATTTCAGTAAGATACAGTTCAAATATTCAGGCACTATAAACCTTTAACCAGAAAATTCCCAGCTCAGAAGGGCAGAGTCCAGCCTCTTCTCCCACAAGAGTGCAGACCACGAACCTTCTTAATGTAAAATAACTGGCCTGAAGCCCAAGTGCCTAAACCAGAACTAATACACTTGGACACTGGGCTCTCAATCAGCAGTTCCCAACTTAGAGTGCAAGTATTACTCTTTCAGAGGGGGGATGCTAAAGCCAATTTCCAGCACAGCCAGGCACGTATTTGACCAGTTGACGTTAATAAACAGCAAGGTTTTTCAAGTTAAATTTTCTTACATTGCACAAAGACAAAATTCCTAACGAAAACATTTGGGAGTTGGCCCTTGTAGTAGAGCTCCAGCAGTGTTAGGGTCAGATGTAGTGACCATGGGCTGTAGAAGGAAAGAAAAACAATTTTATATTATAATGAGGTACTAAAGTTAACACTTATTATATAATGAGATGAGAAAGGACCACAGTGAGTTAGAGCAAGAGAATATGGGGAAAGTATATTTATTTATTTACTTATTTTTATATTTGTTTACCAGGTTAGTCCAACGGGGTCGTTAACCCATTTTCAGCACAGGTCCAGGGGGAAAAGCCCCAAGTTACATTCAATCCATAGCATGTTTAAAATACAGACATTTAAAATCACAATTATAATAAAGTACTGAAAACATAGCAGAATGCAATCATAGGTTAAAATACTAATATAAGTTGTACATTCAAAGAAAAATTCACACTTATTACACAGTATAAGAAAATACAAGTATAGGCAGATTTGTCCAAAATTGCATAAGGCATCAGTCAAATATTTTATATAAAAATAAATGCTAGATCCTATGGTTGAAAAGCAATTAAAAGATGTGTTAAAAGGTAGAATATTATTATGCATAAACAGTGAAAGTTAAAATAAAGTCATTATTAGATAGTTTAGCTATATTTTATTTGTCATTTGTTGACTAGGAGTGTCCGACTGTGCAAAACCCCTTTTTCAGCGGAGGCCCGCAGAGAAAAGCTCCACAGAAAAATGCAACCTTTAATAACAAGCCGACCATTAATAAGAATGAGAAAGGTTAAAAATGAATACCTTGGCCACTTCTCCCAAATAACTACATAATTTATCCACTAGAATCAAAATGCAATCAAAAGCTAATAACATTAAAAGTATCTTCCATGAAAAGAAAGGGAAAATGTCTCAGATGTAGGTGACATTATTGATGCCTATAGAAATCATTATATGGAACATTTCCAAAAAGAAAATATACTTATCGATCAATTAAATCTAGATGAAAAATGTTCTAATATAAAAAAATACCAGAAAAATTAAAAATAGATCTGCAAGCACTCATCTCCTACAAAGAAATTACAGATACAATAAAAGAGGATAAAAAATAATAAAGCTCCAGTTATAGATGGCATAATTATGGAAATATAAACTTTTTCCTTTAAAGATACTATCTCTCTTCCATAAAACTCTATTAGAAATTCAGTCACAAGCTTTATTACCACCCTCTTGGAGATATTCCTTAATCACACCAATCCTAAAGGAAAACATATCCCCAAACCTCGGTACCTCATATAGACCTATATCATTATTAAATAATGACTATAATATATTTATGACAATATTAACTAACAGAATGAAAATACTACTATCCAAAACGATAAATAATGATCAACCTGGATTTATATATCATAGACACTAACATGACAATATTAAAAGGATAGTTTCTCTTATAGATTATGTTAATAAAAAATAAACACTCATAATTGGCTTAGATATAGAGAAAGCCTTTGATTCCCTAAATTGGGACTATCTATTCATAGGTTCATAGGTTCATAGGTGTGTACTAGGCTAATGGCCATGAAGCCTTTACAAGTCTAACCCATAGGATTATTTATTTATTTATTTATTTATTTAACATCTGTTAACCGGGAAAGTCTGACTTGGAACAAAGCCAATTTTCAGCGGAGGCCCAGGGAGAAATGCTCCAGATGCATGTCTTTGTAAGGTATATTACCCTGGCATTGTGCCACCCAACCTTAGTTCCTAGTGCCTCTGTCAAGTAGACCCACTGGAGTGATCCCCAGGGTGAATTTTCTATTTCCCATCCACTCATCAAGATTTCTTGAAGAGGGCCAGTGAGGTGCTCTGCTTGACATGTATGGGAAGTCTATTCCATAGCATTGGAAGTCTCTGGGTTATGAACCTGTCCCTCCAGTATGTTCTGTTGATTGTGGTAATGAAGTTGAGGTCTCTGGAGCGTGTGGTGTGGAAGGATTGGGATTTCTTTAGATGCAGCATTTCTAACAGAGCTGGGTCAGACATAGCTTTGTAAGTCAAGCAGAGATCGCCTCTAAGTAGGTGATATGAGACAGAGAATAATTGGAGTTTTTTGAGTCTGTCCATATAGGACAAGTGCTTAAAGCCTAGGATCCTCTTTGTGAGGTACTTTTGCGGCCTCTCCGGTTGTTGCAGGTGTCTAGTGAGGTACATGCCAAATGGGGCATTGTACTCGATGACTGGCCTAATGAGGGAAGAGTAGAGGGAGACAATGACCTCTTTCTTCCTGGATGCAAAACCCTTAGTAATGAGATGTGCCACATGGAAGGACTTTCTGACCACAGTGGCAATGTGGTGGTCAAAAGAGAGGTTGCTGTCAACCTGTGTTCCCAGATCTCTTATAACGTCTTCTGTGTTCAGTGGACTATCATCAATGTGGTAATTCATGGGAACCGAGTTTTTTCCAAAGGGGATGAAGACACATTTTTTGGCATTGAGCTTAAGGCCATGGTTCTGACATCGGTTGTTGGTCTCATTGAGGCCTTTCTGTAGGATGTCAGCATCACTTGGGGAGTTAATAATAGCTCCCAACTTGCAATCATCTGTGAACTTTGTCAGCCAGAGTCCCTTTGCGTTGGCCTGGACTTCAGAGAAGTAGATACCAAACAGAAGAGGACCCAGGACCGAACCCTGTGGGACTCTACTCGTGACTGGTCAGCAGTCTGACTTGGAGTCAGCTACTTTCACACTGTGGGTTCTATTTGTGATCCAGTTTGCAACCCACCTAGTGATATAGGGGTTGATGCCCAGCTTAGTAGGTTTTTCTATGATTCCTGAGTGGGTAATGGTATCAAAGGCCTTGGCCAGATCAAGGTAGGCTGTATGAACCAGCTTACCTTAATCCACAGCTCTGGTGACTAACTCAAAGAACTCAGGCATGATCTACCCTTCACAAAACCAAACTATGTAGGATCCAGAGTTTGGAGATTCCCTATATCCTTGTTTATTAGGTCCATGATGATGCGTTCCATAGCTTTACATATAAGACTTGTCAGGCTAATGGGGTGATAGTTCCCAGGGTCTGTATTCACTCTTTCTTTGTGGCAAGAGATGACTGTAGCAGTGCACCATTCAGTAGGGACAAAGCCTGAGTTGAGGCTGTGATTGAACAGGGCAGACAGGTGAGGTGCCAGTTCACACTGTAGTTCATGTAGAACACAGCCAGAACTACTGTCAGGTCCCATAGAAGCTGTATTCTTGGCCTTGGACAGTGCTGTTTTAACCTGTGCAGCAGTAATACTGGGTACCTAGCAATCTACTAGTATTGTGATTGGTCCTTTGGGGGGGTAAAGTTAGCACTGAATCTGTTTGCCGGTATATTTGCAATATCTGTTGGCTCGGTATAGGAGATACCATTGTGCAGTAGCTCAGAGCAAAACTTTACATAACTATAGAAGGCCTTGTGGTTGTCTTTACAATCTGCTGCAATTCTGTTTTCATAGCTAGCTTTAGAGGATTTGATGAGGGATCTCAACCTTTTGCTGAGGTTGATAAGGGAGTTTTTCCAGTCTTGGGACTTCACCTTATTCCGCATCAGTTTCCTCCTTCTGTTGTAGAGTTTGTTTATGGCAGGGGACCACCAGATTGGATTCCTTTTTTTTTCCAGGATAGTGTCTTATTTCTATTGGGTATGGTGAGATCCACGCATTTCTGTACATGCTGTATAATGCACTGGTGTATGATTTGGTGATCATGCAACTATTCTCCATTTGCATGTGTGCTGTGAAGATAGCCACCTCTGTTTTTAGTTAGCTTTGTTGAAGTTTTCATGCTGGTTACCTTTGCTGGGGGTGGGAGGATGTGGATTTCCAAGGTGATTAGCTTGTGATCGGATCTAACCAGGGAGGAGTTGACTATTGGTTTAGAGCAATAGTCAGCCATGTTAGTAATGACCAGGTCAAGGATGTTGCTACCTCTAGTGGGGGTAAAAATTAGTTGGTCCAGGGCATTGGAGTTAACAAATTCCAGAAAGCGTTGGGCAAGTGTATTGGTACATGACTAGTTTTCCCAGTTAATGGATGGGTAGTTGAAGTCGCCCAGTATGAGAGTGTTAGATTGGACCCTAATATTCTCCAGGGTGCTTAGGAATGTGGAGTGTAAATCTTAGGACATGGCTGGGGACCTATAGCAAGCTACGACCTGAATTGATGTCTTACCCAATGTCAGCTGCACCTGAAGTATCTCAGATGCGTTATGTTATTATATATATTATATATTATTCCAAAATCCTAATGCTATTTGAATTTCCTGCATCCTTTGTTCATCTTCTAAAGAATATATGTATATATATATATATATATATATATATATATATATATATATATATATACATACATACACACACACACACACACACACACACACACACACACACACACACACACACACACACAAATAATTTAGCGTATGTCAAGTTAGGTAAACACACAAAAGGATGAAATCCCAAACTCATGGCAGAGAGTACACAGGTGCCACAGATCCAAGTAGTTTATTAAATACACACGGCTTCCACCAGTAGACACAATAATTTAAATCTATGTATGTCAAGTTAGGTCCTTTTACCTCTGAATTTATATATATATATATATATATATATATATATATATATATATATAAAACAAAAGGCACTAAACAAGGATGTCCCATGTCACCGATTCTATTTGCTCTGGCTATTGAAATATTGGTAGATTCACTTCGTAACAATATAAAAATCAAAGGAATAGATGTTTATGAACAATACAGTTCTAAAGTAATGCTATTTGCTGATGACATATTACTAACATTATCTAATACTAAAAAGATATTAGAAGAATTAGATATATTAATTGACAAATGTCACATGACTTCAGGACGCCATTTCAATAAATCAAAATCAAAATTTTCATTTTTTTAAAACAAGAACTGCAGACTAAGGGGGATCACATCATAGGGAAACAAGAATCTACCTTAAAATATCTAGGAATTGAGCTATGGAAGGATAATAATGAATTAGTCTCAAAAAACTGCAATAATATCATAAATACAATTAAAATCTCTGTGGAAAAATGGAACAAAATAATATTAACATTTGAAGATACACTACATTTAATAAAAATGGTTTTACTGGCCAAGATCCTATATATAGCCTTGGCAAAACAACTGTTAACAGAAAGGAATATCTGCCTGATTGGGATGACATGCTTGACAAGCCACGCTGCTTCGCAAGGGACGGCTTGCACCTGTCACCCCTGGGCTTCCAGATATTGGCCAAGGCTCTTGCCACCCCCATAGTGCCTTTTTTAGGCAAGGCTCAAAAGACAAACCCACCTCCCTAGAAAACACAAGTGGAAAAAAACTAAGGGTAATGCTGCTCAATGCCAGAAGTCTAAACCTCAAGATGCACGCTCTCGAAGCCCTCCTCAGTATGGAGAACATTGATGTCTGTGCAGTGACTGAAACCTGGCTCAAGGCTCCTGAGAGCACCCCAGCACTACCAGGTTATACCTCATATCATGCTTTTCGGCCTCAAAACTTGGACCAAACCACAAAAGGAGGGGGAGTATCCATATTCATCAAAGATACATACACCTCCAGATTAGTGGCAACGCACGAAGCATCGGAGACCATCCAGGTGCAACTAACCGTAGGCAAAACTGCCCTACAGTTTGTAGCATGCTACAGACCACCCTCTCAAACTCAGGAACCCCACTCAGCCTTCCTGAAGACACTGGAGAGTATGAATGTCTTTCCAAATACCATCATATTGGGAGACTTCAACTACCCAAACATAGACTGGGAGCATTACTCAAGCCCCAACACCCTAGCCCAAAGATTCCTAGAATTCATAAACTCAAATGCGATGGAACAACTAGTCACCACTCCCACAAGCGGAGATAATATACTAGACCTGATCATCACAAACATGGGGACACAATGCTCCGCACCGGAAGTATACCCCTCATTGGTGAGATCAGACCATAAATTAATCTCACTGGAAATCCACATCCCGCCGCCACCCCCAGCACAAAAGACCACAGTGAAGAATTTCTCAAAAGCTGACTTCACACTTCTTAAGACTGAAGTGATATCCTTCAAGGCCCCTGGGCCAGTGAAAACCGCAGCCCACACCGCTGAATCCTTTATAAACGCTTTCTATGGACACCTTCAAGAATGCATGGATCATGCAATCCTAAATAAAACCAAGACCCATTCCCCCAAAGGCAGGCATCCTGTCTGGTGGACCCCAGCCATAAATAAGCTTTACAACAGGAGGAGGAAGCTACTACATGACAGAGCAAAATCCCCAAAAGGGAAGGGATCTCTGATCAGTACTAGCAAAAAACTACGATCACTCATAAAATCATCCAAGGCCAACTTCGAGAGAAAAATCGCAAAAGACACTAAAGACAATCACAAGGCCTTCTTTAGTTATGTTAGAAACCTGGGTGAAAACTCCCAGATATGCTCAGAGTTAGTCCAAAATGACAAAAAATACACTGAACCCACAGACATTGCCAACATACTGGCAGACAGGTTCAGTGCAAATTCCCCCCCCCCCAAAAGGAGAAATATCTATCCCAGCAGGGTGTAGCCTCCCTGACATCTCAGATGCCCAGGTGAGAGCCGCCCTCTCCAAAGCTAAAAACACAGCATCAATGGGACCAGACGGTATCCCGGGATGCGTGATACATGAGCTCCAAGAGGAACTAAACCTGCACATAAGGCTGCTGTTTAATCTTAGCCTTACTACAGGATACGTACCCAAAGAATGGCGTACAGCAACAGTGGTCCCACTCCACAAAGGAGGTGCTTCTACGAACCCTGGAAATTACCATCCCATAAGCTTGACGAGCCTGGTCTGCAAAGCTATGGAGAGGATCATTATGGAACTCATAAACAAAGACATTGGGGACCTACAGACACTGGATCCTACCCAATTCGGCTTTGTCAAGGGCAGATCCTGCCTTTTGAACCTGGTCGACTTTTTTGAAACAGTCACTAAGGGCATTGATGAGGGTAAGGCAGTTCACACAGCCTACCTTGATCTTGCGAAAGCCTTCAACACAATACCCCACTCGGGCATCATAGACAAGCTCACCAGCTTAAACGTAAACCCATAAAAGGTCAGAATTGCTGGAGCCATGTCAGACTCTAAGCCAGTCACAAGTGGTGTCCCACAGGGCTCGGTCCTGGGATCCCTCTTGTTCGGAATTTATTTTTCCGAGGTGCAAGCAAACATAGGAGGATTGTGGCTAACAAAGTTTGCAAATGACTGCAAACTGGGCGCCATAATTGATACTACAGCGGACACAAGCATCCTTCAGAAAGGCCTCATAGAAACGGATAACTGGTGCCAGAGCCATGGCCTTAAACTGAACGCCAAAAAATTTATAAGTCATACCCTTTGGGAAAAACAAAGTACCCACAAATTACCACATAGGTGGTAATCCATTAAGTACGGAAGAAGTAATCAGGGACCTAAGGACCCAAGTTGACAGTAACCTCTCATTTGACACTCACGTTGCCAAGGTGGTTAGGAAGACCTTCTATATTACCCACCTTATCATGAAAGGATTCACATCTAGATCAAGAGAGGTCATTGTGCCCCTGTACTCTTCCCTTATCAGGCCCATAATTGAGTGCAATGCCCCATTCGGGATGTACCTTACCCGACACCTGCAGCAGTTAGAAAGACCCCAAAAGTACCTCACCAAGAGGATCAAGGGTCTCAAACATATGTCATATGCTGCCCGGCTGAAGAATCTCCAGCTCTATTCAGTCACATACCGCCTACTCAGAGGCGATCTATGTCTGACGTACAAGGCCATGTCCAATCCGGAATTAATGGACATGCTCCACCTCAGAAAATCCAAATCCACCAGAGCCACGAGAGCGAGAGATTTGAACCTCAACACAGAAATAAATAGGACGCGCTGGAGGGACAGATTCATAACCCAGAGGCTCCCTACACTCTGGAACAGAATCCCAGTCCATTTTAGACAGAGCCCCTCACTAACTCTCTTCAAGAGGAATCTTGACGAGTGGATGGGAGATCGTAGGTTTACCCCAGGGGTCACTTCTGTGTCACTACTAGACAGAGGCACAGTAAACTAAACCCTAAATGGGCATGGTATTCTCATTCCAAGGGGTGGCGAAAGCCACACACACTCGGGCTAGGCTTATAAATGCCCTAGGGCAGATAGCCTAGTATGAACCTATATACTTAAAGAAATAAATTCATGCCTAATAAAATTTTGATGGTTTCCCAAAAGAAACAGAATAGCTTTACATCATATCAGACCATGGAAACAGGGAGGATTAAACTTTCCTGATATAGAAACATATATAAAAGCATCAATATCTAAAACAATCTCAGATTGGATAAGTCCAAATTACTCTGCAAATTGGAAAGAATTACTAACTGTAATATCAATAAATGAATTTGATTTACAAAAAAAAATTTCATATAGATAAAAACAATTTGCCATGGCACATATTATGTATTAGTATGCAATATAACATAACTAAACCCATTAAAACTCGTATGATTAATTATTACATTGACTCATTTAGAAAAATTAATAATGCAAATATAGATTTAAAAATCGGGTTTGATCTTTTAATACCATTTATAGTCACAAAGAACTTTTCACATAAAATATATAGAGAAATTAATAATTCCTGGGAATAGAAAGGATTTGTTTGTTGGCTCCAATGTATCAAAAAACTAAAAGATTTAGATATGCAAGTAATAAAAACAACATACAAAATTCCACAACTGGACTGGCTAACTTTACAGAGTATTCTGTCATACTCACAAGATTTAAGTAGAATAATTAACAATTCTTCATTTAAATAAATACCTAAATTTACAAAATACATATATGAAATCATATATAATGACTTTGACATGGGAAACAGTATTTCAAAATTTTACAAAATATTGATAAACTATAAAACAACACCCAAAACCTCATATTGAAATATATAACATAGGACACTCAGTACAGTTAACTGAAGACAGTAAAACAAATATCTTATTATTGATAAAATATACATCCTTTATACAATAATGGAAAGTTTTTAATTGGAAATGCTTGCACAGAGCATTCTTAACCCCAGACAGAATCAGTAAAATTAGTTCTTCCATAAAAAGAATATGTTGGAGATGTGAGCAAGTATACAATGCAGACAGGAACCACATTTTCTTTGATTGTGTTAAAATTAAGCCATTTTGGAATGCTATTAATAACTTTCTACAAGCTTTATTTACTGAATCATTTTATTTAACTAAAACTCTTGTATTATTAAATGTGAACAAAAGTCCTCATTTGAATAGGTCAGACATGTATCTAGCTAGTATGGACTATACTTGCAATTTCAAGGCAGTGTACAACAACAAGATGGAATACAAACACAATACCAACTTTGGAAGACTTCTACAACCTACTGAAGACCACAGCATTATTGGAAATTAAAATTAAAGAACTAAGAATTTATCCAAAGCCATTTATCAACAACCCTTGGGGAAAAGTCTTACCGTTGATTGACACTATACAATAATTGATCAGACACTCTGATAATGGATTGGACATACTTATAAAGTAACTGTATACATTAAGATCTGTTATAGTGTCAGGCTAATGTAAATAGTGTACATAATTATTTAAGATGTTATGTATAAATACTATCAAATGTATTTGAAAAATAAAAGATTTTGAAAAAGGAAGGGGAGGGTGTTAGGGGGTTTTTTTTTAATTTTTAGTGGGTTTTTTGGACTTAAATTTTTTTTTAAAATTGCTTTAAAGGGGTTTTGAAGCCCAAAAGGGGCCGGGGGGTTAAACTTTTGGAAGGGGGGCCAATTTTGGGGGGGGGTTTACAAATTTTTTTAAAAATTTTTTTAAAATCCCAAAAAAGCGACAAACAGTAACTTTCTTTCAAGTGAAACAAGGAAATAAGTACAGTAAGCAATGCAGATATCACTAGTGATCCACAGAAGCTGAGAAGTTATGTGATTAGGTGGAATTAGCTTCCAGGGAAATAACAAGCAAACAAACAACAAGCATATAAACAAAGCTAGATTCAGTAGGCCTGGATCTAGTCTATGCTAGAGCAAACAAGGTGAACCAATTTCAGTAAGATACAGTTCAAATATTCAGGCACTATAAACCTTTAACCAGAAAATTCCCAGCTCAGAAGGGCAGAGTCCAGCCTCTTCTCCCACAAGAGTGCAGACCACGAACCTTCTTAATGTAAAATAACTGGCCTGAAGCCCAAGTGCCTAAACCAGAACTAATACACTTGGACACTGGGCTCTCAATCAGCAGTTCCCAACTTAGAGTGCAAGTATTACTCTTTCAGGGGGGGATGCTAAAGCCAATTTCCAGCACAGCCAGGCACGTATTTGACCAGTTGACGTTAATAAACAGCAAGGTTTTTCAAGTTAAATTTGCTTACATTGCACAAAGACAAAATTCCTAACAAAACATTTGGGAGTTGGCCCTTGTAACAGAGCTCCAGCAGTGTTAGGGTCAGATGTAGTGACCATGGGCTGTAAAAGGAAAGAAAAGAAAAAAATGTTATATCATAATGAGGCAGTAAAGTTAACACTTATTATATAATGAGATGAGGAAGGAGCACAGTGAGTTACAGCAAGAGAATATGGAGAAAGTATATTTATTTATTTGTTTGTTTACCAGGTTAGTCCAACGGGGTCGTAACACATTTTCAGCACAGGCCCAGGGGGAAAAGCCCCAAGTTACATTCAATCCATAGCATGTTTAAAATACAGACATTTAAAGTCACAATTATAGTAAAGTATTGAAAATATAGCACAATGCAATCATATGTTAAAATACTAATATAAGTTGTACATTCAAAGAAAAATTCACACTTAGTACACAGTATAAGAAAATACAAGTATAGGCAGATTTGTCCAGAATTGCATAAGGCATCAGTCAAATATTTTATATAAAAATAAATGCTAGATCCTATGGTTGAAAAGCAATTAAAAGATGTGTTAAAAGGTAGAATATTATTATGTATAAACAGTGAAAGTTAAAATAAAGTCATTATTAGATAATTTAGTTATATTTTATTTGTCATTTGTTGACTAGGAGTGTCTGACTGCGCAAAACCCCTTTTTCAGCGGAGGCCTGCAGAGAAAAGCTCCACATAAAAATGCAACCTTTAATAACAAGCCGAACATTAATAAGAATGAGAAAGGTTAAAAATGAATTCCTTGGCCACTTCTCCCAAATATGTACATAATTTATCCACTAGAATCAAAATGCAATCAAAAGCTAATAACATTAAAAGTATCTTCCATGAAAAGAAAGGGAAAAGGTCTTGGATATAGGTGACATTATTGATGCCTATAGAAATCATTATATGGAACATTTCCAAAAAGAAAATATACTTATCGATCAATTAAATCTAGATGAAAAATGTTCTAATTTAAAAAAAATACCAGAAAAATTAAAAATAGATCTGCAAGCACTCATCTCCTACAAAGAAATTACAGATACAATAAAAGAGGATAAAAAATAATAAAGCTCCAGTTATAGATGGCATAATTATGGAAATATAAACTTTTTCCTTTAAAGATACTATCTCTCTTCCATAAAACTCTATTAGAAATTCAGTCACAAGCTTTATTACCACCCTCTTGGAGATATTCCTTAATCACACCAATCCTAAAGGAAAACATATCCCCAAACCTCGGTACCTCATATAGACCTATATCATTATTAAATAATGACTATAATATATTTATGACAATATTAACTAACAGAATGAAAATACCACTATCCAAAACAATAAATAATGATCAAACTGGATTTATATATCATAGACACACACACATGACAATATTAAAAAGATAGTTTCTCTTATAGATTATGTTAATAAGGAAAATAAAGAAACACTTATAACTGACTTAGATATAGAGAAAACCTTTGATTCCCTAAACTGGAACTATCTATTCATAGGTTCATAGGTTCATAGGTTCATAGGTGTGTACTAGGCTAATGGCCGTGAAGCCTTTACAAGCCTAGCCCATAGGATTATTTATTTATTTATTTATTTATTTATTTATTTAACATTTGTTAACAGGGAAAGTCCAACTTGGAACGAAGCCAATTTTCAGCGCAGGCCCGGGGAGAAACACTCCAGATGCATGTCTTTGTAAGGTATATTTCCCTGGCATCGTGCCACCCAACCTTAGTTCCTAGTGCCTCTGTCAAGTAGAGCCACTGGAGTGATCCCCAGGGTGAATTTTTTATTTCTCATCCACTCATCAAGATTTCTCTTGAAGAGGGCCAGTGAGGTGCTCTGCTTGACATGTATGGGAAGTCTATTCCATAGCATGGGAAGTCTCTGGGTTATGAACCTGTCCCTCCAGTATGTTCTGTTGATTGTGGTAATGAAGTTGAGGTCTCTGGAGCGTGTGGTGTGGAAGGATTGGGATTTCTTTAGATGCAGCATTTCTAACAGAGCTGGGTCAGACATAGCTTTGTAAGTCAAGCAGAGATCGCCTCTAAGTAGGTGATATGAGACAGAGAATAATTGGAGTTTTTTGAGTCTGTCCATATAGGACAAGTGCTTAAAGCCTAGGATCCTCTTTGTGAGGTACTTTTATGGCCTCTCGGTTGTTGCAGGTGTCTAGTGAGGTACATGCCAAATGGGAGCTGTACCGATGACTGGCCTAATGAGGGAAGAGTAGAGGGAGACAATGACCTCTTTCTTCCTGGATGCAAAACCCTTAGTAATGAGATGTGCTACATAAAAGGACTTTCTGACCACAGTGGCAATGTGGTGGTCAAAAGAGAGGTTGCTGTCAACCTGTGTTCCCAGATCTCTTATAAAGCCTTCTGTGTTCAGTGGACTATCATCAATGTGGTAATTCATGGGAACCGGGTTTTTCCCAAAGGGGATGAAGACACATTTTTTGGCATTGAGCTTAAGGCCATGGTTCTGACATCAGTCCTTGGTCTCATTGAGGCCTTTCTGTAGGATGCCACCATCACTTGTGGAGTTAATAATAGCTCCCAACTTGCAATCATCTGCAAACTTTGTCAGCCAGAGTCCCTTTGTGTTGGCCTAGACTTCAGAGAAGTAGATTCCAAACAGGAGAGGACTCAGTTCAGAACCCTGTGGGACTCCACTGGTGACTGGTCAGCAGTCTGACTTGGAGTCAGCTACTTTCACACTGTGGGTTCTATTTGTGAGCCAGTTTGCAACCCACCTAGTGATATAGGGGTTGATGCCCAGCTTAGTAAGTTTTTCTATGATCCCTGAGTGGGGAATGGTATCAAAGGCCTTGGCCAGATCAAGGTAGGCTGTATGAACCACCTTACCTTCAGCCACAGCTCTGGTGACTGACTCAAAGAACTCAGGCATGATCTACCCTTCACAAAACCAAACTGTATAGGATCCAGAGTTTGGATATTCCGTATATCCTTGTTTATTAAGTCCATAATGATGCGTTCCATAGCTTTACATATAAGACTCATCAGGCTAATGGGGCGATAGTTCCCAGGGTCTGTAGTCGCTCCTCCTCATGACTGTAGCAGTGTGCCATTCAGTAGGGACAAAGCCTGAGGTGAGACTGTGATTGAACAGGGCAGACAGGTGAGGTGCCAGTTCACTCTGTAGTTCATGTAGAACACAGCTAGGACTACTGTCATGTCCCATAGAAGCTGTATTCTTGGCCTTGGACAGTGCTGTTTTAACCTGTGCAGCAGTACTACTGGGTGCCTAGCAATCTACTGGTATTGTGATTGGTCCTTTGGTGGGGAGGGGCAATGTTAGCACTGAATCTGTTTGCCAGTATATTTGTAATATCTGTTGGCTCGGTATAGGAGATACCATTGTGCAGTAGCTCAGAGCAAAACTTTACATAACTATAGAAGGCCTTGTGGTTGTCTTTACTATCTGCTGCAATTCTGTTTTCATAGCTAGATTTAGAGGATTCGATGAGGGATCTCAGTCTTTTGCTGAGGCTGATAAGGGAGTTTTTCCAGTCTTGGGACTTCACCTTATTCCGCATCAGTTTCTTCCTTCTGTTGTAAAGTTTGTTTATGGCAGGGGACCACCAGATTGGATTCCTTTTTTTTTGAGGAGAGCGTCTTAGTTCTATTAGGTATGGTGAGATCCATGCATTTGTGTATGTATTTGTACAGTACATTGGTGTATGATATGGTGGTTATGCAACTATTCTCCATTTGCATGGGTGCCGTGAAGATAGCCACCTCTGTTTTTAGTTAGCTTTGTTGAAGTTTTTCATGCTGGTTACCTTTGCTGGGGGGGGGGGGGTGGGAGGGATGTGGATTTCCAAGGTGATTAGCTTGTGATCGGATCTAACCAGGGAGGAGTTGACTATTATTGCAGAGCAATGGTCACCCATGTTAGTAATGACCAGGTCAGAGATGTTGCTACCTCTAGTGGGGGTAAGAACAAGTTGGTCCAGGGCATTGGAATTAACAAATTCCAGAAAGCGTTGGGCATGTGTATTGGTACATGAGTAGTTTTCCCAGTTAATGGATGGGTAGTTGAAGTCACCCAGTATGATAGTGTTAGATTGGACCCCAATATTCTCTAGGGTGCTTAGGAATGTGGAGTGTAAATCTTAGGACAGGGCTGGGGACCTATATCAGGCTATGACCTGAATTGATGTCTTACCCAATGTCAGCTGCACCTGAAGTATCTCAGATGCATTTTGTTATTATACATATTATCTATTATTCCAAAATCCTAATGCTATTTGAATTTCCTGCATCCTTTGTTCATCTCCTAAAGAATATATATATATATATATATATATATATATATATATATATATATATATATATACATACATACACACACACACACACACACACACACACACACACACACACACACACACACACACACAAATAATTTAGCGTATGTCAAGTTAGGTAAACACACAAAAGGATGAAATCCCAAAAAAATACCGACCAGGTAAAACAAAACTCATGGCAGAGAGTACACAGGTGCCACAGATCCAAGTAGTTTATTAAATACACACGGCTTCCACCAGTAGACCACAACGAAAATTTAAATCTATGTATGTCAAGTTAGGTCCTTTTACCTCTGAATTTATATATATATATATATATATATATATATATATATATATATATATATATCAAAAGGCACTAAACAAGGATGTCCCATGTCATTCTAGCTATTGAAATATTGGTAGATTCACTTCATAACAATATAAAAATCAAAGGAATAAGATGTTTATGAACAATACAATTCTAAAGTAATGCTATTTGCTGATGACATATTACTAACATTATCTAATACTAAAAAGATATTAGAAGAATTAGATATATGAATTGACAAATTTCACATGACTTCAGGACACCATTTCAATAAATCAAAATCAAAAATTTCATTTTTTTAAAACAAGAACTGCAGACTAAGGGGGATCACATCATAGGGAAACAAGAATCTACCTTAAAATATCTAGGAATTGAGCTATGGAAGGATAATAATGAATTAGTCTCAAAAAACTGCAATAATATCATAAATACAATTAAAATCTCTGTGGAAAAATGGAACAAAATAATATTAATATTTGAAGATAGACTACAGTTAATAAAAATGGTTTTACTGCCCAAGATCCTGTATATAGCTTTGGCAATACAACTGTTACCAGAAAGGAATATACTTAAAGAAATAAATTCATACCTAATAAAATTTTTATGGTTTCCCAAAAGAAACAGAATATCTTTACATCATATCAGACCATGGAAACGGGGAGGATTTAACTTTCCTGATATAGAAACATATATAAAAGCATCAATATCTAAAACAATCTTAGATTGGATAAGTCCAAATTACTCTGCAAATTAGAAAGAATTACTAACTGTAATATCAATAAATGAATTTGATTTACAAAAAAAATTTCTAATAACAGAAATAAACAATTTGCCATGGCACATATTATGTATTTGTATGCAATATAACATAACTAAACACACTAAAACCTGTATGACTAATTATTACATTGACTCATTTAGAAAAAATAATAATTCAAATATAGATTTAAAAATCTGGTTTGATCTTTTAACACCATTTATAGTCACAAAGAACATTTCACATAAAATATATAGAGAAATTAATAATTCCTGGGAACAGAAAGTATTTCTTTGTTGGCTCCAATGTATCAAAGAACTAAAAGTTTTAGATATGCAAGTAATAAAAACAACATACAAAATTCCACAGCTAGACTGGTTAACTTTACAGAGTATTCTGTCATGGTCACAAGATTTAAGTAGAATAATTAACAATTATTCATGTAAAGAAATACCTAAATTTACAAAATACATATATGAAATTATATATAATGACTTTGACATGGGAAAAGTATTTCAAAATTTTACAAAATATTGATAAACTATAAAACAACACCCAAAACCTCATATTGGAAATATATAACAAAGAACACTCAGTACAGTTAACTGAATATATTAAAACAAATATCTTATTATCGATAAAATATACATCCTTTATACAAAACTGGAAAGTTTTTAATTGGAAATGCTTGCACAGAGCATTCTTAACCCCAGGCAGAATCAATAAAATTAGTTCTTCCATAAAAGGAATATGTTGGAGATGTGAGCAAGTATACAATGTAGATTGGAACCACATTTTCTTTGATTGTGTCAAAATTAAGCCATTTTGGAATGGTATTAATAACTTTCTACAAGCTTTATTTAATGAATCATTTTATTTAACTAAAGCTCTTGTATTATTAAATGTGAACGAAGGTCCTAATTTGAATAGGTCAAACATGTATCTAGTATGGACTATACTTGCAATTTCAAGGAACTGTATAACAAGAAGATGGAATACAAACACAATACCAACTTTGGAAGACTTCTACAGGTCAAATTATAACAGAAAGTAATCAGTTTATACCAATACAAAGCAGTTAGCAGAGAGGTACCAAGTAAAGCAGGTTTTCTTTCACTTCCTGAATTCAGAAACTTGTCAGCCAGGAAGCTTAAGTAACTGGTATATACAATGTTATCTACTGGTCAAGAGAAAGGAGAATGGCCATCTTAGTAAGTGGTCCTTAGAGTGCATGGACTACTTTTTCAAAGGGGAAGGTGTTAAAGCCATTTAACAGCACAGCCAGCCTGCTGCAGTATTGGGCTATTATAAAAAGACAAAATTCTCAGTGAAAACATTTGGGAATTGGCCCTTGTGGCTGAGCTCCTGTATATCAGAGTCAGATGGAGTGACCACAGGTTCTGCAGTGTGAAGGAAGTGGATGATTTAGGTAAAATGAGTGAATCAATCAAAGGTCAATGGCGCTAAATTTGAAATGTTAATGTCAACAAAAAAGTTGTCAACCTTTTTTGTACATGTTCCAATGTTATTTCTCAGCGCAAGCAAATTTTAAAACATATTTTTTTTCCAGGGCCAGTACTCCCTTCATTGATCACAGCCCCTACTAATTATATATGCTAACTCTGAAATGGCACAATCCCCAAGGAAAAGTCATATTCCTCATAATCAGGGCTTGTCAGTTTTGCACAACTGTCGACCATTTGTTTTTGTCAAAGTTTGGGAATTTTGATTAATTTCAGGACTTCTATATACATATATTAGGTTCATAGGTTCATAGGTTCATAGGTTAGTACTAAGCTAACTGCCCTTGCGAGCCATTTTAAGCCTAGCCAATTATCCCTTGTGTGACTCAAACCCTGCACCTTGTGTTTGTAAGGCAAACACCTTAACCATTAGGCCACCCTCCCAATATATATATATGTGTGTGTGTGTGTGTGTGTGTGTGTGTGTGTGTGTGTGTGTGTGTGTGTGTGTGTGTGTGTGTGTGTGTGTGTGTGTGTGTGTGTGTGTGTGTGTGTGTGTGTGTGTCTGTGTGTGTAGATTTTGATATATATGCACATGTATGTATATAATGCTATCCAAAAATGCCCTCAACCCTGTAGTGAATGTCAGAGAGAGTTAGGCACAGGTCTTGCTGTATATAATGGCACCACATCACACTGGCATGATGCAGCACAGTGTGTGTGTGTGTCTGTCTGTCTGTTTGTCTGTGTGTGTGTGTGTGTGTGTGTGTGTCTGTGTGTGTGTGTGTGTGTGTGTGTGTGTGTGTGTGTGTGTGTGTGTGTGTGTGTGTGTGTGTGTCCGTGTGTTTGTATACCTATGTACACTGGGGAGGGATATCAACTGTGAATGTAGCATACTGCAGGCTTTACATGCCACAAGGGGTGTGGGATGCCACACACAGAGGAATGAATGCAGTACCTAAAGGGGACTGTGGTCTGTGCAGAGCAGTAAATGCAACAGTTAACAAGGTCTGTTAAGGATACGGGTGTCCATAGTCATACTTATGTGCATCCCATAGTGTAGCATATGCTCCTACTGACTGACATATTTTGCCTTTTGGTGTACAGGCAATGGCATAACCAACCAACAGAGGCAATGACTTTAAAATTTCACTAGCCAGGAGGATAAACTGCTATTGCAGGACCTCCATACACATGACATGCACCTCCTGGACAAAAGTGCTGCAGACAGGAGTTATCAGGACCAGATTTATCACAGACTGGTAGAGGATATGAATGCTGTGGCTGGACTTTCAGTTCCCTGGAAAAGGTGCACCCAATGGTTACCAGAGAAAAGGCATGGGACAATTTCACAGACAAATTCACCACATGGAAATGACTAACAGAGGTTGAGGCAATTTGGTGTCACTTTTTTCACCAGGGAGATCATCCCCTCATACCTGAGGGTAGCTTGAATGGGAGAGCAGTTTTGGCAGCAAACACTGGTATGTCCGTAGAACAGTGGAAGCACCAGGTTAGTAATGTCCATTACAGCAGACTATAGCACAAGGGATTAATCAAAGCTGCTATCATATCTCTCTTTCTAGTACCTCTGACCTGCAAAGGCAACATTCTGCATGACAAGTTACATCATTCATCAAAATCTATAACATGCATGGGGATGTTCATAGGTTACTAGGTTCATAGGTTCATATGTAGGTACTAGGCTATTGGCCCTAGGGCCTATATAAGATTAGCCAAAAAAGTACCCTGGCTTTCGCCACCCAAGAAAATTATTTTCCTGTGGCCCTGTCGAGCAGAGCCACAGAGGTTATCCTCGGGGTGAAGGGTATATGTATGTGTTGGCTTTGTTTGTCCAGTTCAGCTGGTGTTGAGTCCAACATAAAATGACAACACAGAGCTGAGAACAACAGGAAATTTGTGGCTGACAAGGATGTCAATATCTAAGCAACATGGTACAATGACATAGTAGCATTGTCTGCACCAGTACAAGAGTAGGTGTCACCAGCATTCCCCAATACTTCAGGCCTCTGTAGCAGTATTGACTAAGTACACAGTATCACCACAGCATGACAGATGTCCTGTACCTGACAGTCTGAGATAGGCTCCATATCTGTCCCCAGCAGACACAGGATCTTACATGTGCCCCAACTCTATGGTGGGCAAACCCACCATATGGGATAGAATTGGGGGGATGCTACATCAGTATGACTCCATGTATGGTTGCCACATTTCACTATGGTGAAAACTGGTCCAAAAGCCACACCCCCGTACCACCCATGACCTTGCCCTACCATGCCCCCTTTCTACCCACTTCCACATCCATTTTATGACATAAAAATGCATATGCCATTATGATGGAACACCTCCTTTAGTGTAACTCCATGACTGTCCCTGATATGTTAGAACACTCTTGAGTCAGCCAGAAGATGTGCAAATCAATAGTCTAGGCACAGACAGCTGTTACAAACAGCACTCCAAAGATGGTGAGCATGCTCTGTGGCTTGTGGTAGGATGTACATCAAATGCACAATGATCTGCAGTATAATAACAGGAAGCAAACAGTGTTGCTAAGGTCAGAGGTAGCAAATGTTATCTCCACAGGTGCATCCATTGGTCACACCACTCAGGCACCAGCCATCCAGTGTCAGACTGCACAGATCACTGGTGTGATGCCTTCAGTGTCACCTGCAGGCATACACCCATCCAATGTCAGACTGCACTGATCACTGGTGTGATGCCTTCAGTGTCACCTTCAGGCATACGGCCATCTGATGTCAGACTGCACAGATCACTGGTGTGATGCCTTCAGTGTCACCTGCATGCATACAGTCATCTAATGTCAGACTTCCCAGATCATGGTGTGATGCCTTAAGTGTCAGCTGCAGGTATACAGCCATCGAATGTCAGACTGCAACGGTCACTGGTGTGATGCCTTCAGTGTCACCTGCAGGCATACAGCCATCTAATGTTAGACTGCACTGATCACTGGTGTGATGCCTTCAGTGTCACCTGCAGGCATACAGCCATCCAATGCCACTGCACAGATCACTGGTGTGATACCTTCAGTGTCACCTGCAGGCATACAGCCATCTAATGTCAGACTTGCCAGATCATTGGTGTGATGCCTTAAGTGTCAGCTGCAGGTATACAGCCATCCAATGTCAGACTGCACAGATGACTGGTGTGATGCCTTCAGTGTCAGCTGCAGGTATACAGCCATCCAATGTCAAACTGCACAGATCACTGGTATGATGCCTTCAGTGCCACCTGCAGGCATACAGCCATCCAATGTCAGACTGCACAGATCACTGGTGTGATGCCTTCTATGTCACCTGCAGGCATACAGCACAGATCACTGCACAGATCACTGGTGTGATGCCTTCAGTGTCACCTGTAGGCATACAGCACAGAACACTGCACAGATCACTGGTGTGAGGCCTTCAGTGTCAGCTCCAGGCATACAGCACATATCACTGCACAGATCACTGGTGTGATACCTTCAGTGTCACCTGCAGGCATACAGCCATCCAATGTCAGACTGCACTGATCACTGGTGTGATGCCTTCAGTGTCACCTGCAGGCATACAGCCATCTGATGTCAGACTGCACAGATCACTGGTGTGATGCCTTCAGTGTCACCTGCAGGCATACAGCCATCTAATGTCAGACTTCCCAGATCACTGGTGTGATGCCTTAAGTGTCAGCTGCAGGTATACAGCCATCCAATGTCAGACTGCACAGATCACTGGTGTGATGCCTTCAGTGTTACCTGCAGGCATACGACCATCCGATGTCAGACTGCACAGATCACTGGTGTGATGCTTTCAGTGTCACCTGCAGGCATACAGCCATATAATGTCAGACTTGCCAGATCATTGGTGTGATGCCTTAAGTGTCAGCTGCAGGTATACAGCCATCCAATGTCAGACTGCACAGATGACTGGTGTGATGCCTTCAGTGTCAGCTGCAGGTATACAGCCATCCAATGTCAGACTGCACAGATCACTGGTATGATGCCTTCAGTGTCACCTGCAGGCATGCAGCCATCCAATGTCAGACTGGACAGATCACTGGTGTGATGCCTTCTGTGTCATCTGCAGGCATACAGCACAGATCACTGCAGAGATCACTGGTGTGATGCCTTCTGTGTCACCTGTAGGCATACAGCACAGATCACTGCACAGATCACTGGTGTGAGGCCTTCAGTGTCAGCTCCAGGCATACAGCACATATTACTGCACAGATCACTGGTGTGATGGCTTCAGTGTCACCTGCAGGCATACAGCACAGATCACTGCACAGATCACTGGTGTGATGCATTCTGTGTCACCTGCAGATATACAGCACAGATCACTGCACAGATCACTGGTATGATGCATTCTGTGTCACCTGCAGGCATACAGCTCAGATCACTACACAGGTCACTGGTGTGATGCCTTCTGTGTCACCTGCAGGCATACAGCACAGATCACTGCACAGATCACTGGTGTGATGCCTTCAGTGTCACCTGCAGGCATACAGCCGTCCACTGTCAGACTGCACAGATCACTGGTGTGATGCCTTCTGTGTTACCTGCAGGCATACAGCCATCCAATGTCAGACTGCACAGATCACTGGTGTGATGCCTTTAGTGTCACCTGCAGGCATACAGCCACCCAATGTCAGACTGCACAGATCACCGGTGTGATGCCTTCAGTGTCACCTGCAGGAATACAGCCACCCAATGTCAGACTGCACAGATCACTGGTGTGATGCCTTCAGTGTCACCTGCAGGAATACAGCACAGATCACTGCACATATCACCGGTGTGATGCCTTCTGTGTCACCTGCAGGCATACAACACAGATCACTACACAGATCACTGGTGGGATGCCTTCTGTGTCACCTGCAGGCATACAGCACAGATTACTGCACAGATCACTGGTGTGATGCCTTCTGTGTCACCTGCAGGCATACAGTGTACTACCTCTGTTGTGGGCATTGCTAATGGTTGTGGGCAGTGCAACACCTCAGGTAAAACACAAATCTAATAAGGATGCATGCCTTTGGTTCCAGAGTTCTACCCTGACAATAATAATGGAAATTATTATTACAATTTGTTTTCTTTTCTATTAATGTATGTGAACTCATATTGCAAATTAAAATGTGCTTATTTCAAAAAGATGTTCAAAATAAAAAATTATATATATATATATATATATATATATATATATATATATATATATATACATAGATACATACACACTACATCAACCAGTAACCCACTATGTATAGCATCAGTCATAGTACTGTAAACATTTTTTTATTTTGTTAAACAGGGTAATAATTATGTAAGTAGTGTATAATGGGACGGAATTAAAGACAGCACTGCTTTCTTAAATATTTTTCCAGCATTGCTTGTCTGGCTTATAGGTCTGTAATTACGAGCGTTGCTGGACAGCGCAGTTTTGGGAATTGGTGCAACTGTAACCGATCTCGAAATATCTTGTATATATCTAAATGATATTTGTTGTTGTCACAGACATGTGAGATGTGGAACTCTTGTAATCCTGCATAAGAAATGTCAAACAAGATTAAAGCCCAATGGCAGAATTAGAATGAATCATGCTTAGTGCCTGCTGGATACATTCTTTGGATACAGAAAGACATATTCATTAATGTGAAAAATCAAATATGACAGGGGTATGACTTAGAAGGCTTATGTAGCCGAGGTACCAGAAGAAGTAAGAATAAAGAAAAAAGCAGGTAATCCTTTGCTTCCTGACTTCAGTTTTTTGGGGAGAATTCCATGTTCCCTTTTGGGAACTGTTGGTGTTTATGATTAGGAGTATGGCTTTTGGAATGTCTGTGGTATAACCAGTTAATTAATGTTTATACACCAGCTTAATACTTCCTATTTTTTCCTAACAGATATTTTGACTTTAGCATATCTTTCATTATTACAATATTATAACTTCTTGCATACTAACAAACAATGATTTTTTTATTGACCAGATTTTGTATTGGTTTATTCCACCAAGGAAGATAATTCTTAATTACTCAATGAACTATATTAGTCAGAACATATTCATTTAGAACTGCATCCATTGTTTTAAAAAAGTGGTCCAACAGGTTAGTACATTTGTATTTGATGCTGGACAACAAGACATTATGGGTTCTATTCCCACGTGAGTTGCAGGGTGATGCTGGTAGTGTAAATGATTAAGGCTATGTCCTGTTAACAAACTGCTTCCTTTAGTCCATGGTTTGAGTCTCTCACCCTCTGTTTCATAGTATATAACTCTAAATAAACCACTTAACCAAAATGTACCATATGACTAGTAACTAAGAAACATTTCCAACACTCTTGAATAATTAACATATATCATGAAACCACTTCCATATTTGTAATTGCTGAATTCTAGTTTCATTGTCTATCACCCATACCAGTACACTGTAATGCTATTTGTCAATTTCTAGTTATTTAATTTGCTGAAGCTAACATGACTGTGTTTATCTAGTTGAGGATGTACCATACATGTGTGTGTGTGTGTGTGTGTGTGTATGTATATATATATATAGATATATATATATATATATATATATATATATATATATATATATATATATATATATTTTAGCAATCTGGCTATATTGCTATTTAAATGAGATTTCCAAGATTTCTTTTTCAAAGCATCTATAGGATGATAGGGTCTCCTAAAGGATATTAGGAGTATTCAAGTCCTCAACCATTATTGATTTTTTTTTTTGAAACGTATCTCTAGCTTTTTGATAAATGTATTAGCATCATTATAAGTCATGATCGCCTGTGACATAATCTGAAACTTAAATTATGTTGATATTTTGTGGTAACCTTTTAATCCCACTATATGCAAAGGTGTTTTTTTTTTAATAATAAAACAGGTTGTTATTATTGCTACATCATAACCTCCTTTATTAGTCGGGTCTATATCATATAATCAAATTTTGAAAATGTTGAATGCTGTAAATAGCAAAAATGCCAGAACTTAAACTCCTTATTGTGGGCCCCCCACCCACGCCCCGCACCCCCCCCCGCTAAATATATATTCCAGCTCCGAGATTGCACTACAGTGAGGAAAGGGCAAATATTCCGATCTTCACTATACTGTGATCTCAGTAAAAGAACTTCGAGTTCCGGCATTTTCTCTCTTTAGAGCGTTCGACATTTTCAACATTTGAACATATGATACAGACCCTTTTAGTCTTACATTGCAAATCCAAATGTTTGTTACTCACAAATACTTTCATTTAGGAATGTAGCTTCATCAGTAGTGGGTCTCAAAAAGGATTTAAATACTTTAATCAAGTATGAACCAAGTAGTTTATTACTTTAGTGCTCCAAGGTGAAATGTCCACCACCGAAAAGTGTGCCCTATCAACTAGTTGTTCTCATAGATATTTGACTTTAGTACAAGTAGAAAAACAATTGTCTCAGCTCAGTGTGTTTAGAGAATTTGCTTGTTTTAACAAAACTGACAGGCCAGGGGATGGATAAATATACAGGCCAAGAGATGGGTAAATATCAATGGAAAAGGCAAAGAAGATTCTTTCCCTACTAAAATGTTTTCAACATCATTCATAACATTTTCAGTTTTTATCCTGCCTTAATAATTTACACTCCTACAGTAATTACCAAATCACAAATGACAACCAAAGAATTTAACCTAAATATGACATTTTAATTTCTTTCAATTTACAATCCTTCATAAAAGTCACAATAACTTTATAATGGTTGATCATGGGAATCTTGTTCTTTAATCCTGGGATTAAGAAATCCCCTATTTCCAGTGCCTACTGAGGTTTTTATACTTTCCCTTGGGGATTGGCATATATCTCTAATGTTAATGAACAAGGTATGAAAAGGCACATTGGAATAATAACTGACACCAGTACAGGCCATGACAACTTGCATTACCATAGCAGAGGTCATTCACTGTGATTTAATAACCTTATATTACTTGTTTAAACAGTGGCATTTATTATGTGTCTCTATGGAGGAGTGCATTTTATCTTTGTCATTTGTAAACATTTTGCAAATCACACATTTACTCAAGCACCACGTACAAATTTGTTCTTGTATACAAAACTATTCATTTCCTCAATCTTTGTCGGTACCTTTTCAGATGTCTTAAATGTTGGTTTTATTGTACTACAAATAAAGCTATATATTAAGTTATTAACATTAAAACAGCTGATCTTGTGTTTCAATACAGTTTCTTTAGAAAACATGTCCATCTACTTACTTATCTGAATAAAGTACTGGAAACTTCAACAAGGCATCTTTATTCCTCCCACAGGGGAGGGCATCAGAGAGTGATAGACAGAGAGTCTCCTAGATCTAATAGCTAAAGAAGTGATTTTATCTGGACTAATGTTTTGTACTCTGTTACGTAGAATGGCGAAAAATAGTGCTGAGTCTCTGTTATTAATGATCATTTTTTAATAGTTTAGCATTAAATTAATGGTATTCCTTATGAGTATGTATTTTAGAACACTACCTGTACAGAGCTTCCCTACCTGTTTAGCATATGATACTCATACGCTAGCCACATCTTAGTGTCTTTGTGTAATGACAACACATCTGACAGGTAATGGATCACAACTACTCGAACAGGGCACAGATTTATATTCATAGGTTCCTGCTGGGACTTTGCGAGTACCCGCAACTCCTTACTAGCAGAACAAAAATGAGATACAAACTAAAGTAAAAACGAAACTTGTGCAAAAAGATAAACAGAAGTATCCAAATAAATAAAGACTGAAGCCGTTTATTATGAAGTGCTTTTCGTTGTCGTACTACGGCAGCTTCATCAGATAGTTACACACAAATTGCCATTCAAGTTTAAATAATAAACCAAATCACATGATTGACTGTCAGCTGTTTTTAAAAGGACATCACAGTTTGTCTAAAGTACAAATGTAAAAGGACATCACAGTTTGTTTAAAGAACAAAAATTAGTTCAGTCCCACCATGGATCAGACTGAAGTACAAAAACAGAAATAAAATAAGTAAAGGAGTCATTGACCCCATTTGCCATCCAGGAAAAAGCTAAGCACACAATATTGCAAATGGTACTCTGCACTTGAAAAATAAACCTATTTACTATTAGCTAAACTTGTATGTAGTAGGGAGTTGCAAACTATTTCAGAAAGAACTACTAAGAACACATAAGAAATTAACTTGGTTGAAGCTTGAAAAACTACTAGTTAAAATGTAATCACAACAAGGACATTATATCTGTTATGGACATTGTAAATAGTTATTCTTGCATGTTATGATGTTTTTAAGACATATACTGTACATATTTATATATCATATTTCTTATATTATTTTATTTCATGAAAATCAATAAAAAATGTTTAAAAAAAACTATTATCATCTAGCATCTTGATTTGGGTACAGAAAAAAATGTGTATGCAACAAAAGAAATTAAGAAAACAGTTGAAGACATAGGAAAATGCAACTTGTATTACTCTTTTGTTAGGAAGAATAGGGCTGTGAAACATGCAAAAAAAAACAGATTGTAATAAAGATAACGGAACTGTGTACAATGAAATACTGGAGGAAGTTTATCTTAAGAGTCATAAGATTAAAAAACTAGGTGAGATTGGAAGTTTCTCATACAATAACAAATAATCTAGTCATGTCATGTTTAATGTGATAATAGACAAGTTAACATTGATTTTGTGGTTGATTTAAAGACTGTGGTTTTGGTAGATATGTATGCTATGTCATTGTGGTTTTCAGACCACAGTGTATTTAATTTAAAGTTAAAAATGATGAAACAACAGTACTTGCACAATGGATATTCAAGAAAGGACACAAACTGCAAGCACGTGTATTATGAAAAGATGGGGAGAATACATAATTTCATACCATCATTAGTGTAATAATTTTGTGCATCTCTAATTGTGACCAATAGTTTAGAATAATAGGATAGAACGTTATGGATGTTATTAACCACAACCAGAAAATCTACTACAAAATGGAACTTTAAAGTAATTAAAGAATCAGATTGGGATGATGACTGTCAGTTTGAATAGCTGCCGTAGAATGGCTAAATTTTTTGTTGAGTGATTAGCTATAATGATTTATAGTTAAACACAGGGCTATCAGTCTGCATGTTATTACAAGTCTAATAGACAGCCAGAGGTCAGAATCAAACCTTGTATCTTGTATCTGTGAGGTAAATACCTTAACCATTATGTTAACTCCTCCTCCTAAATACTAGACTATCAGTCTGTAGGTTATTACAAATCTAACAGACAACCAGAGGTCAGAATCAAACCTTGTACCTGCGAGGTAAATAACTTAACCATTATGTTAACTCCTCTCCTAAATACCAGGCTATCAGTCTGCAGGCTATTACAGGTCTAGCCAGTAACCGCAGGTCAGAATTAAACTTTGTACCATGCATCTTGGAGGTAAATACATTAACTATTATGCCAACCAAGCCCCCCCCACACACACACACACAAACGTGGATCAGTAATTACTACTTGATATTTCAGCATTTAGGTGTTGTACCTCACACCACTTGGCCATGCCCCCCCCCCCAAACTTCGATCAGTAAGTACTACTTGATATTTCAGCATTTAGGAGTGCACCTCACATCACTTGGCTCATTAGCTCAGTGCTGGTTTGCAGTGCCTTCTGTGCACAGTGTGCATATCCTCTTCCTACTTGGGGTTGTTCTGAACAAGTTTAATTACTGCATGTATGGATGTTTTAGTATAGCTAGTCAACCAGCATGTTTTTGAAAGGTGCATGGAGACCAGAGGCATAAGAACATGCAAATCTCTACACAAATAAGAGACTTGATGTCAGGAGTGAACCTTGTTCCTTGAGAGGCAAGACAGAGATATTGCTTCTAATTCACTTTGTTGCCCCAGTTCTGTTTCTTGCATGCATTAGAGGGCAAAATAGGTTTTGGCTCCACTGCACCCCTGAAAAGGAAAAGCAAGCAATCAGAAAATTAACAGAATGAATACCCTAGTTTGCTACCATTACAGTGTATTTGTTGGCACCTAATTTACAGTATGGTTTTCTTATATCTAACTGCTTATTTTATTTTTATTATTTTTTTTATTTTATATTTTACTGTTGGTCTTCATTGTTATAAATAGAAAATGTACTTGAATATGCTTGTCTGTGGCTCCATCTTACCTTCCTTATTGTTTCATATTTTTCCTTTCTCTTTTTTCTCTTACTTTGCTTATTTTAAGATTATTACAAAAATAAATAGTAACATATTCATACTGGGCAGCCTGGAAGAAGAAATAAAGACAGCGTTTTAGATTCTAGGCATGAATGGACACAAGCTGGATTAAGTAAGTAAAGGCAAAACATAAAATGCTAACTTAGACAGGTGGGACCAGGTTAATATGAGAGTAAAAAGAATGTTGTTATTTGTCTTTTGGCTTTTCCTGGTTAGGGGTCGCCATAGCGGAAATCCGGTCTGCTAATGATTGGCAGTCGGTTTTTTTTTTTGGTGTCAAGTTGCCAGCCCGACGCCCGACCTTCAGCGAAGGCATGTCCATTCAACACATGTCTTTGGAATGCCCACTCAACTGCGAGGAGGACATGCAGACTCCACACAGAAGGCACTCCCAACCCAAGCCGAGAATCGAACGGGAGAACCTCTTGCTGCGATGAGAGTAAAAAGAATATGAAGTAGAAATAAAATTTATGAAAAATAAGTAAATAAAATAGTGCACCAGCAATAACAGAGAATACATGGTACCAGAAGAAAAAAATGTCATTTTTTAAAGATATTATATCTTTATACATGGTTTGACAGACAAGGGGCAGGGCTGCAGAATAAGAAAAGCAAATAAGATTGTGTTAGTAGAATGTGGATTTCAGACATTTTTTCATTGATCTGTCCATTGGAGGGCAGACCCTCAGTCAGGTAACAGTTCATTGCAGATAAGACATGGAGCTTAGCTGAGGACTTGCATATACTTTATACAGGTATTGAGAGGTACAGAAGCAGCAGAAGAGGGAACACAATTTGTCTGTACAAAAACAAAATATGCAACATATTCAATTATGTGTTACAGAAGGTTTTGTCAGTAGTGTGAGATGATTATATAGGACTATAATCTGAGGTACCGTATAGGACACAGGAGGATCGAAGGGGGTCTTAAGGGGTAGGATTAATGCATGTGGTGGCAGTTAGAAGCAGGTTAGAGTCAGACAAGCCTGCAGAACAGACTGGGGGTGATGGTTTGCACAAGTAAGTGCATGACTGACAAACTGAATATTTGGTGTGCTATGAGACCCTAAAGAATACTTGCAAGCTGGCATTCAGCAGGCATAGTTTTAGACTGGATTCGAAGGAAGCGTATGAGATACAGTCCCTGATCTTACGGAGGCAGGGTGGCATTTGGCAGCCTTGCTAAGGATACCCTGAGTACTTTGTCTCCAGTGTGGCAAACATTTGTCAGGGTATCATTTGAAAAATGAAAAATGCTAGAATGGTGTGGTGAAAGTGTTTGTACATAGTCATCAACTGATGCAAGACATGGCTGCATTTCAAGCATTTTCGGACTGGGAGGGACTGTGGTGGTACCCAAAGCTGTAAATTCCCATGACAAGTTTGGAAATCCTAGAATGAGTTAAGAGTAGCATGTTATGGACATAATACCATAAGAATGCTAAAACAGAATATCTCTGCAGTAATTCGGGGAGCAGGAGGAAGTCTGTAACTTGTCATCTGATAGTGGGGCTAAAGCAATCATTTGTTCTGTATAGAGATGGACATTGTAACTACATGCTTTGAGTGCTTAGTTGACCTGAAGTGTTGGCTCAGTAAGGTCACATGATCTTTGAAGCAAAAAAAATATATATTCATATTCGTTTTGATAAATGGGAGTGCCATACTGCAGCAAAACCACAATAGTTTTTGTAAAGTCTTAGTAGGAGTTGACTTTATACTACACCACACTTCTAGGTAATGAAGGCCATTGTGGAGGTTAGCTTGCACATGACACAACTGCCTTTTCTCCACATGTCATGGCAGTGTGTAGAAGAGTAATGAACCTAATCCTGAGGGTTCAAAGATCACTACTAGGTAATCACTCTGTATACCCTATTCAAAAGTTCTCTCTTACCTCAAGAAGACCAAGACAAGATAGACCAGGAGAGAATTTGAGGCTGTGATCCAATTATCTAGGTTTACCATGAAACTGGCAAGAGTGTTGCTCTACCTGATATGTACAGGAAGCATGTTTCAGAGGTGAGGAATATGTTGGGATATGAATCTATCATGCCACAGTGTATTACTTATCTGCTGATAAAAGTTTAGTTCCTTTAACAAAGCATTTAAGGTACCATTAGTTCTGTAAAGGAATAGGAGGTTATATAGGATTGGCTTTTTCATGCCTCAAATGGGTAGACCCAGAATAACATGGAGTACAGAGAAAAGGCTGCCAGTCTAACCTGATAACTATGATTTTTGAGGCCACTGATCTTTTTAGTTATGAATCTCTAAGTTCTCTCAGGTTGTGTGATATGGTTAGGCAAGTACATGCCAAAAGGTGTGTTATTTTCAATAACGGGTCTGGTAAGATATGAGTAAAAGGGAATTAAGGTTTCTTTGGATCTAGTGGAGATACCTTTGGAAATTAGATGAGCTAAATAAAAAGCTTTCCAAACTATTGTGGAGACATAATGGTAAAATGGTGAGGAATTATCAACAAGATGCCAAGATCCCTTATAGCACTGTTGGACTGGTGGGGATGCATCACCCATGTGGTAAGTCAGACTGCTTTGTTTACCAAAATAAACTATGCTACATATGTTTACATTTAAATTGAGACCATGTTCATTGCACCAATTGCTAACATGGTCTACTAGGTTCATAGGCATGTACTAGGATAATGCCCCTAGAGCCTTTACAAGCCTAGCCCATAGGATTACCCTGGCATTGTGCTACCTAACCTTAGTTCCTAGTGCCTCTGTTGAGTAGAGCCACTGGAGTGATCTCCGGGGTGAATTTTCTATTTCCCATCCACTCATCAAGATTTCTCTTGAAGAGGGTCAGTGGGGTGCTCTGCTTGACATGCATGGGAAGTCTATTCCATAGCATGGGCAGTCTCTGGGTTATGAACCTGTCCCTCCAGCATGTTCTGTTGATTGTGGTAATGAGGTTGAGGTCTCTGGAGCATGTGATGTGGAGTGATTGGGATTTCTTTAGATGTAGCATTTCTAACAGAGCTGGGTCAGACATGGCTTTGTAAGTCAAGCAGAGATCACCTCTAAGTAGGCAATATGAGACAGAGAATAGTTGGAGTTTTTTGAGTCTGCCCATATAGGACAAGTGTTTAAGGCCTAGGATCCTCTTTGTGAGGTACTTTTGCGGCCTCTCCAGTTGTTGACGGTGTCTAGTGAGGTACATGCCAAATGGGGCATTGTACTCAATGATTGGCCTAATGAGGGAAGAGTAGAGGGAGACAATGACCTCTTTCTTCCTGGATGCAAAACCCTTAGTAATGAGATGTGCTACATAGAAGGACATTCTGACCACAGTGGCAATGTGGTAGTCAAAAGAGAGGTTGCTGTCAACCTGTGTTCCCAGATCTCTTATAACGCCTTCTGTATTCAGTGGACTACCATCAATGTGGTAATTCAAGGGAACCAGGTTTTTCCCAGGGGGGGTGACGACACATTTTTTGGCACTGAGCTTAAGGCCATGGTTCTGACACCAGTCATTGGTGTCATTGAGGCCTTTCTGTAGGATGTCAACATCACTTGGAGAGTTAATAATAGCTTCCAACTTGCAATTGTCTGTGAACTTTCTCAGACAGAGTCTCTTCATGTTGGCCTGGACTTCAGAGAAGTAGATATCAAACACGTGAGGACCCAGGACCAAACCCTGTGGGACACCACTCATGACTGATTGGCAGTCTGACTTGGAGTTAGCTACTTTCACACTATGGGTTCTATCTGTGAGCCAGTTTGCAACCCAGCTAGTGATATAGGTGTTGATGCCTAGCTTAATCAGTTTTTCCTATGATTCCTGAGTGGGGAATGGTATCAAAGGCCTTGGCCATTTCAAGGTAGGCTGTATGAACCACCTTGCCTTCATCCACAACTCTGGTGACTGACTCAAAGAAGTCAACCAAGTTGAGCAGGCATGATCTACCCTTCATAAAACCAAACTGTGTAGGATCCAGAGTTTGGAGAGTCCCTATATCCTTGTTTATTAGGTCCATGATGATGTGTTCCATAGCTTTGCATATCAGACTTGAATAAAGAAACAATTGAATTTAGTTCAGAATGCATTTTGAATAAATTGCATTTATTTAAAATGTATTTGCTTTATTTTTAGTGCTGTTTTAGCTTCATCCACAGCTCTGGTGACTGACTCAAAGAAGTCAACCAAGTTGAGCAGGCATGATCTACCCTTCATAAAACCAAACTGTGTAGGATCCAGAGTTTGGAGAGTCCCTATATCCTTGTTTATTAGGTCCATGATGATGTGTTCCATAGCTTTGCATATCAGACTTGAATAAAGAAACAATTGAATTTAGTTCAGAATGCATTTTGAATAAATTGCATTTATTTAAAATGTATTTGCTTTATTTTTAGTGCTGTTTTAGCTGCTTTCTGAAAAAAAATCTAAGCTTTTTTCCTGCCTTTCCTGTAACTAGTCTAGTCCAGATACAGATTTGCTGTATCCAGGACTGTTGGTAAGCATCTGAGCCGCCCAAGCCTTTTTGTGTTGGAGGGAAGCCTTCTAGCTTAACAGTGGGAGTGGTAAGCACTATTATTTATTATTTATTTTATTGACATTTGTTAACCGGGTTTGTCCAACTGGGCTTGTGGCCCATTTTCAGTGGAGACCCGATGAGAAAAGCTCCAGTAGTACATTTTAAACAAGTACAATTTTAAACAATATTAATATAATAACAGTTATAGCAAAAAGATTCACATATGTTGGGTTACATGCATAAAGTTAAATTTGCATTAAAAAGAAGCTAAGTAACAATTTTACATTGATATAGTTCAATAGGTCAACAATAAAAAATTTTGTTTGTATAAAATTATGCAAATGCACAGTAGACACATTGGAGAGAGAGGTGTAATGAGGTACTAAATATGGTCCTTTTGAGGGTACATAAAGGGAAGGAAGACTAGGTAAGGTCATGGCAAGGGCAGGTTCTGGAATTGAGAAAATAAGCTTTTAGTTCATTTGTAAAGTGTGAAGTGTGGGAGATTGAACGTAGGTCAAGGGGAAGTTTGTTCCAAGCATTGGCAAGGCAGTGTTTGTAGAGTAGTTTGCCTACTGACCTTTTTGGGTGGTAGATATCAAGTAATTGTTTGTTAGAAGTATGGAGGGTCTGGGATGAGATGTAGATGAAGTCTAAGGAAGATAGAGATGGTCAGAAGGAGGGTTTATAAAGAATAGAGTGTAGCATATGAAATTGATAAGATAGCAGAAATTGGGGAAGTTCAAGCCATTGAAGACAGTTTAAAGAAATGCAGTGGTGTAAGTTGTATGGGGAGTTAGTAATGAATCTGACTGTTTTATGGTGTCTGTTGTAGTTTGTATAGAGTGGAGGCCTGGATATTAGTAAGAACTGGGGCGGCGTATAAGAGGGAGGAGAGGAGGAGTGCCTGGCCCAGGGTAAGTCTAGATTCAGGAGTTAGGAATTTTTGTTCCAATATAGCAGACCTAGTTTCTGGTTTGTTTTTTTTTATACATTGGAGTATGTGCAGGTTGAACTTTAGTTCATCATCGATAATGACCACTAGGAGTTTTGTGTGGGTGTCAGGTTGGATAGTTGTATTGTTAGAAGATGTAATAAAAAAATAGGTTTTGTGATGAGAAAGAAAACAGGGAAGGAAAAGTAGGAGTTTGGTCTTTTTGGGATTTAGGATCAATAGGTTGTGAGAGAGCCATTGTTCAGTGGATAGTAGGGCCTGTTGGGTCAGGGAGTGTAGTTCAGGAATGTTATTTGAGATGGATATAAGTGTGGAGTCGTTGGCATACTGAATAAAGGAGGATTCTTTGCATGAGGTGTAAAGATCATTGGTGAAGATGTTAAACAAAAGGGGTCCCAAGATGGAGCCTTGGGGAACACCAGTGGAGATGGGAAGGAAAGGTTTGGAGGATGAGAGCCATTTGACAGATTGTTCCCTGCCATATAGGTAACTATTAAACCAGGCAAGTGCGGAGGGGGATAGGTGGAGATTTGTGAGTTTAGATAGTAGTAGAGGATGAGAGACAGTATTGAAGGCTTTAGAGAGATCTAGAAAGAGACACGAAATTAGTTTATTGTTGTCTAGGATCTCTGCAATGATATTAGTGAAGGAGAGGAGGGCAGTGGCGGTGCTGTGGTGAGGACGAAATCCATGTTGGGTAGGGGTAAGTAAGTGGTGTGTGAGGAGGTGATTGAGAAGCTGTGAGTGAATACATTTTTCTAATATCTTGGAAAGGTGGGACAGAATGGCAATGGGTCGGTAGTTTGAGGGGTCAGTAAAGTTTCCACCTTTATGAATAGGGATAGTGAATAAAGATTTCCAATGGATGGGGACAGTTGATTCCAGAATAGATTGATTAATTAGTATAGATATAGGATAGGCAATTGAGTCAGCAGCAAGTTTGAGGAATGTAGGAGATAGATTGTCAGTGGAAGGAGAGCAAGGTTTTAGCTTGAGTAGTAGAGATTTCATGTAAGTAATGGGAACTGGCTCAAAAGAAAACAAAGTTGTGTTAGTGGGACTTGGAGGGGTGGGTGTTGAAGTAGAGTTTGGCTTAGAGGTTACCAGATTTTGGATGGAAGAGATAAAGTGTTTATTCAGGAGGGTAGCTGTTCCCTGAGAGGAAGAGTTAGGGTATGGGGAGGGATTAGAGGGCTTTCCAGGATAGAGGATGTTGTTGAGAGTTTACCAACATTTTCGAGGACTGGATTTGTTGTTAAGCTAAGCAGAGCTGTAGTATAACTTTTTGTCATTAGTTGTATGTTTTTTTGCAAGGTTCTTCAGTTGCCTGTATTTTTGAAGAAAATGTGGTTGTTTAGTTTTAGTCCAGGTTTTCCAAGCACAATCTCTTTGTTTCATAAGGGACCTAGTCTCTTTGGAGAGCCAGGGAGCATGATTTGATTTTACTCTGATCTTCCTAGAGGGAGCTAAGGAGTTTAGAGTATTCATGAAGATGCTATTGAAAGTGCTTACAGCATTGTTTAGGGGGAGGTGTTTTAGGATGGACCAATCTATGTTGTGGAGAATGTAGTTAAATTGGGATGAACTGAAAGTCGATAGTTTTCAACAGTCTTTGATAAGGTGGGATTTAGGAATATGGAAGTAGTGTCTTAAGATGGTGGTAGGGAGATGATCACTGAGGGAGTCAGGTAAGGTGGTGGGATTGTGGTATTGGTGGGGGGAATTGGTAAGGATCCAGTCTATGATGGAGCTGGAAGTGGAATTTTTATGGAAGCGAGTGGGAGATGTTATAAGTTGGTGGAAGACGTGTAGGTGGATACTGAGTTGGGGGGAGTCAATTGTGAGTTTGGACCAATCAATGTTGACATCACCAAGGATAAGTGTCTCATATGGTATGTTGTGGGAGAACCAGGATAGGATGTTTTCAAGAATGGGCAGATTGTTACCAGGAGGAAGGTAGATAGAGGCAATTGCAAGTTTTTTGTGGGGATTCAGATGGCAGTTAAGGATGATGATTTCAGCTGGGAGGAAGTCAGGAATTGGGGAAGGGTATGGTGAGAGATTAAGGTTGTTTGAGTAGAGGATGGCCATGCCACCACCGTTTTTTACAGCTCTATCAGATCAGAAGATATTATAACCTGGTGGGAGTATTTCACTATTTGAGATTTGTGGCTTGAGCCAGGTTTCAGATAGGGAGAGGATGTGAGGGGTATTGAGAGCTATCCATGAGTGCAGCTCAGTGACTTTATTTGCTAGACTCTGAATATTCAATGAGTAAATAGTTAAGTATTTGGATGGAGATGATTGTTGTGACTGAGGTTGGTGACTGTTAGAGGAGTAAGATGGGGGCAGTGTAGAGGTAGTTTTGGGGAGAGAAGAGGGGCCAGGGTTGGGATGGATATCTCCAGAACAAAGTAGGTTTTTAGTGAGGAGAGAGTGTGTAGTAGATGCTAGATGGAGTTTGTATAGATAGCTCATCTACCACAAGAGGAGTGGTTTCTGGCCCAGAAATTGTAGTTTATTGTCCATTTGGGCAGTTTTTCCATCCCTTTCAACTTTCTGGTTTAAAAGCCCACATTTGTACTTGTTTCTTGCCTTTCCTGTAACTAGTCTAGTCCAGATACAAATTTGCTTGTATCCAGGACTGTTGGTAAGCTTCTGAGCCCCCCAAGCCTTTCTATGTTGGAGGGAAGCCTTCTAGCTTATCAGTGGGAGTGGTAAACACAAGGTAGCCTATCTACCACAAGTGGAGTGGCTTTTGGCTCATAAATTGTAGTTTATTGGCTGTTTGGGCAATTTTTGCATCTCTTTCAACTTTCTGGTATAAATGTATTTATTTATTTTACATTTGTTTACCGGGATAGTCCGACTAGATATATGTCCATTTCCAGCAGAGGCCCAAGGAGAAAAGCTCCAAGATAATAATGCACATTAAACATTTAGTAAATGCTAGTTTCAAACAGATTACAGTCATAAGCAATACCAGCATTTAGCACATATAGTACTAACTTATTATAAAACACTTTACAAAACATAACATTATTTTCAAAGTTATACATACATAACATTACATTCAGGTTTAAGACACATTGAACAGCAGTTATACAATTGACCTGAAATGGTGTGGTACAAAAAAGTTAGAAGTAGTTGAAGGTAAGGCACCCAAGTAATAGAGAGGTCACTAGTCGGAGTTAGTGCAAGGACAAAACCAATGAGTTTTGAAGTATTTCTTGAGTTTGTTTTTGAATCGAGTTAGTGAGGGTTCTAGGGTCAGGTCAGTTAGCTATCCATCACACAATGTAAAGATGTATACACAGATTTACAAGTCTATCAATAATGTTTGCATACGGAATAGTGCCAAAGGCCTTGACCAAGTCTAGATATGCTGTATGCACTGAATAACCGCTATCCAATAATTCGGTTGATTTTTCAAAGAAATAAAAGAGTTTAAAGAAACATGACCTTCCTTTGACAAAGCCAAACTGCTGGGGGTCCATGTTTAAGGGATTTTAAATGTCCAGATTAATGAGGTTTGAGATAATGCACTCCATAGCTTTAAATATGAGGTTAATGAGACTAATGGAGCTATAGTTACCAGGATCTAAGTTGAGTCACCCTTATATAATGGCATTACAGTGGCTGTTTTCCAGGCTTCAGGAATGTAACCAGTGGAGAGGCTTAGATTAAAGAGGTTAAGTTGGCTTCAGAAAGGCCATATTTAGCTCTGATAATCAGACAGCCTGTTATGTTATCAGGACATATTGATGAGGTATTCTTTAGCTTTTGAGAGGACTGAGAAAAGTTGCTCCATGGTAATTAAAGGGGGTGGCTTGGATTGTGGAGATGGTGGCATATGTATAACTATGGGTAGAGTCAACTTTACACTGAATTTGTTATTTAGGACATCCTTTGGATCAGAGAATATAGCATTATTGTGGACTAGCTCCGAATACCGTTGGGTGTTAGTTCTTAACTTCTTAACATAGTTAAAGAAGAATTTGTAGTTATTTTTAGTTTTTGTAGGCGTTTTAAGTTCACACTCAGCTTTGAGCTTCCTAATGGTTCCCTTAAGCTCTTTGTTAGTTTACTTAAGTGTGCTCTTAGGGTAGGCAGAATGAGACCTCTTATAAACATCAAGCAGTTTCTTTCTCTTGTTATATAATTTATTTATAAGAGTATTCCACCACAGGGGGTTGTTTTTAAATTTCTTATTATCAAACAATAATAAAATCAGCTCAGTGACAACCTCTGGCAGTTAGTAGTATTTGCCACAGAATGTCTATTCAGACCAAAAAACAAAGTCTTAAATCCATATAAGAAAAAACGATAAACTGGATCCTTAGATAAAACGAAGTTCCTTTATTCGACAATTGTAACAGGTAAGCGCTTTCACCGAAATGGCATCTTCAGACCTCTATGATGTTATACTGCTAAATACTGGCTCTATTTATACATAAAGCAATAAGCCTGTTCAACCATAATTACTTACTTAATTATCAATTAACAAAATAAAGAGATATACAGACTAAAAACTATAAGAACAATCACTATAAATAGATAGCAGTATAAAAATATATAAAAAATATAATCTTCACCACACATATAGGCATTTAAATACATTTATAAAAGCTCAAATATATATTATATTATCTTTATTTATAAAAAACTATACTTATAAAAAATGTATACACAATATATGATTACTGTATGCATATCCACATCTTTGGGACAGTTGCGTTTACCAGATTTAACAGTGGTATATCTTTGTTTTGTGTTATCTTTATTTATAAGTCAACCTCCTATTTTTAAGTGCTGGCTTAATAGGTATGTTTTCATTTAAGCCAGGAAATAAATGTGCTTGGAGTCTAATTATCCATTTTGTTTCATTCCTCTCAGTGAAATTCCTGACATCACCACCTCGTACATTAGATCTATTTATATATATAACCATAAACTTGAATGTATGTGAAGCATCTGTAGCTAAAATATGTTTAGATAGTGCATTTAAACCAGATTTAATCCATATCTGGTACAGGTGCTCTCTAACCCTGTCTCTAAGTCTCCTGTCAGGTTTTCCAACATAAAACACTGAACATGAAGAGCACATAGCAAGGTAGAAAACATGTTCAGTGTTACAATCAGCTGTTACATCAAATTTATGTACTTGCAAAGTTATAGGATGTATGAAATGTGTTAAATCAGAAATAAAAGAACAAAAATTACAAAAACTGTGGCACGGCCTAGTCCCTAGATATGAATCAGCTTGAGAAGGGTAAAAACTACAAGTAGAATGACATAATAGTCTGAATAAATTCTCCTTGTTCTTAAATAAGAACTGTGGTTGATCCCCAACGATATTATTAATCAGGGGGTCTATAGTTAATAAATTCCAATGTTTAACTATTATGTCTTTGATACGGTAAAAACCATGAGTAAAAATCAAAGATATTTTCTGTTTAGAAATATTACTACTTTCAGACTCTCTAATTAATAAATACTGGCTACACCCTTGTTCTGAATAATATGGACATGCTTTACTCAACCTTATATTCTCAGTGTTATGGAAACTTTGACTTATCTCACTCTATTTATATTTCCTATCAACCAATCTATCATTAAGATCAACAAGTTCTTTCTCAAAATTAGACTGGAGTGGGTTTAATCTGGAGGCTCTAAGAGCCTGTCCCTTTACTATGTTGTTAAAAATATATCCGGGGTGCATGCTATACCTATGTAGCAATGTGTTCCTATAGCATGGTTTCCTATAGACCCCAGTGTTTAACTTACCATTAGTTAGATGTTCAATATATACATCTAAAAAAGGGATACTTTCTCGGGACATAGAAATAGTAAATTTTAAATAATCAGTTAATGAATTCACTTCTTCAAAAAACCTATCCAACTCAACCTCACTTCCCTTCCAGAGAAAAAACAAATCATCTACAAAGCGCTTATAGAATATAACAGATTCTTTATAACTGGATAGATGGAATAACTTATCATGCTCCCATGCGGCCATCACCAGGTTGGCATAGCTATTGGCACACGAAGTGCCATAGCCACGCCATCCTTCTGGAGAAATAATTCACTGTCAAATAAGAATACACTATTCTCCAACACTAATCTAAATAATTTACAGATAAGATTAATTTTTGTATCCAAGAAATCAGTATGGTTGCTTAAATACCTATGTATACTGTATATACCATGCTGATTAGGTATCATCATAAAAAGGGACTTAACATCCATAGTTACTAAAATATATGGCAAATCAACAGGTATATTTACTGTTTCTTTATACAAATCAAGCAAAAATTGTTACGTATCTCTCAAAATAACTGAATTTAAATTAACTACAGGTCTCAGCATTTTCTCTACTAACACAGAAGGGGTTCAGTAACCCACCCCCTGCCTGAGACTATGGGTCTCATAGGTGGTCTCATGGGATTCTTGTGTATTTTTGGAAGTCCTTGTATAATCGGAATTAAGGGATGTTCAACAAGTAAAGCATTCAACATATCAGTGGTAATAACACCACTTCTAAATAAATCATATAAGGTACTAGTGACCGCAGACACATATTTCTGTATATCACTTTTTCTAACAGATGTATAAAAAGTAGTATCACTCAACATTTCACGCATATAATAATGATATTCTATAGTATCTAAGATAACTATTGGGCCACCTTTATCTGCTGGTCTAATTGTAATATTATTATCTTTCCTGAAGTTATTCAATGCTCTCTTCTGCTGGAAGGTTAAGTTATGTTTCCTGGTACTAGGTCGCATACCTCTAGAACAAGTGTATATATCTTCTTCAACAGTTTTACAAAAAGCATCTACTAGTGGATGTAAATTAGGGACAAAGACACTAGGTTTCCTAAGTTGTGGAATATGTGTGTTACTCTCGGTATTATTAAATATCAATTTAAGTTGAACATTACGCACAAACAATTTGACATCTAAAATAGTATCTGGAATATTACTGTAGGTAGTCGGTATAAAGGAAAGCCCTTTGTTAAGAACTTCCATCTTATATTTATCTAATGGCCTATGTGAAAGATTCCACATTAGGTGGTCACTGCCTTTTCCCACATTTTCTTCAGAGTGGGTCCCCTTAACTCTCCTACTGAAGCTTTTCTTTTTTTTTTTTTTTCTTTTTTGCCTCCCCCTGCTCATGGAATGGCTTCTGCCTCGACTGTCCATATTGGGGATCAGGAAAGGGGTAGGATGTGTATATCCAATATTACTATTAGTAGTTTTCCTACGAACTACTACAGGTTCAGTGACTTGATGTGGTACTGAAGGCAAAATATCATTCACATTGGACTCCCTCATACCTTCTCCAAGATCTTTATTTCTATTGTCAGATTCAACAGAAACATGATTAACAGCAGTGTGGGTAATGTTACATGAATATACATTCCCAATACTCACACTGGGAATACTTTCATCACTATTATTATTACTTAAATTATCACTAGCATTATTAACACCAGTACAATTAACATTCAGAGTCACTGTAGCATTTTTAAGAGCTGAAACATTATTACAATGAGAAGATGAACTCAAAGAGTTCAATACAGGGTCAGACATTAGACTATTTGTAGTGCCATTTTGACTCGGCCGTTTATTATGGGTCGAGCTGTTATATCTCAGCCAAGTAAAGACTTGACCATGTGAAAAGTCATATAAGTCCCTTTGAAGCTTATGCTTCTTCTGCTCTAGCAGGCGTCTCTCGCATAGAGAGACGCTATCCAAGACACGTTCCATCAACGGTTCTACTGATGCCTCTGGGAAGCATGCATACAAGTCAGTCTGTTGTTTATTGATTAAGTCTACTAAATTTTTCTCCTCTGGGGCAAAAAATTAATTTAAGAGGGACATATAACTCATGCTCACCTCTATATTCAACTGCTGCCACCGATATAACAATTCCGGGTAAGCATCACCAGTGGTCAGCATTTTCAGGACTCGAAGACCTCGAGGAATCACTTTTCTTTTTATACATACTTCAAAGTGAAAACGTTGAAGTTGAAGACGCTTCAACTTCAAAATATTACTTTCTAATACTGTAACTGCTGCATTTAAAGCCTCAAAGTCAACGTTCTTACTTAACTCTTCACTTCTGGTATTCTCTCCAGTATAGCCAAACAGAGGATTTACGTTGTTGGTTACGTAGTCCATAACACGAGAACAAAATGTTTTATCTCTTAACGGCTTGTCCGGGTTATAAGGCAACTCCACAATGTTACCTTCTGCGTCTGCCATGGTTTCACAACGGTGATAAAATAAAGAAAATATAATAAAACAGATAACAGATAACCAATATTTCTTATTATATTTAGTGTGGATAGGCACTACCTTATCAGTACAACTTCTTAGTGGGAGGAGAAGTCAGAGGTATAGGTAGCACCATTAGTAATGGAATCCCTTGGAGGAGGATTGAAGCAGAATTTATATAGGTCATCAAGTAATCGAAGAAGGGTTGCTTCTGAGAAGTCCCTAAACATGAATATATTTACTGGAGAAGTAGCACCAGTTTAAAAAGAAAATATCACAAAATTATGATCTGATTTATCATGGCATGATGATACATATGGAGCTGTGTAATAAGTGGTCATATTTGTGAAGACTAGATCAAGGATATTGGGACTCCTACTAGGATGGTTAACTACTTGTGAAGGAGAGTTTGCATTTATAATGCCAGGGAAGTGCTGGGCATGATAACCACTGGCAGTGTAGGTCAGCTAATTTATTGATGGATAGTAGAAAGGTCTTGAATTTAGTGGGAATTTCAGCTAATAAGTAAAGATACCTATCACACTCAGAAAAGGACCTAGCGGGTGTTCTATAGCAAGCTATGAAGTGATAATTAGCCTTGTTTATAGTGATTTGGATTTCAAGGAGTATAAATGTAGTCCCACGGTATCTGTCATAGGGTGATATCACTGACAAATACTAACACTGTCCCAGAACTGCCAGTAGGTCTGCAGAAGTGATAAACATTATACCCAAGAACAGAGAGATTGCTTTCATTGCTGTGAAACCTTTAACAGTCGTCACACAGGTGCAGAGATTGCAATTGCTCCAGCTACCACTCTGGGTCCCTTCCTGTGAGATAACACTACAGCCACAAGATGGCCTGGCTGCTGAAGTTCAGTCCTGAAAGCATGTGGCACAGATTGTTGTTCTTGGCTGCATTAACCAAGTTCTTTTCACAAATCAAGGCAAGCATTCAGTGTATCTGCTTTTCTTGTTACTCTAAGACCAGGTCAGGGAGCTTAGTAAGTCAGTGTACCCCCATTTAAAAACTTGACATGTTTGGTGTCGGACAGATGACACCTGCTTTCTGTCAGAGGAGGAAGGAGGGAGACTGTATTGTATACACTGCAGTCTTACATTGTTCTTTGACAATTGTTCCCCTTCAGTGAGAAGGGACAATGCACTCTCTAACTTATTTTGTTATGATCCATGGGGGTGAACATTGAACTTTGCTCGGGGGGGGGGAGGCATTACTAGCGAGAAACAGCTACTCTTCTTGTTCTTCAGCAGGCTGGAGATTTCGTGCAGCAGCGGGGAATAGGGTTCATGGGGGAAAGACATCATCACATACGTTATGTGAGAACGTGGAGAGGTTACAGCAAGGTTCGCAAGGAGGGAGAACCTATAGAAACATTAAGCAAGAAATGTACCAGTTACTGAAGGCATCTGTAATTTGCATGAGTCTACTGCAGGAAGACATCACTGCAATCTGTTGGGAATGGGGTAGTTAACCCATTTTCTAAATAAGGCAGGGATTTTCCAGGGAGATTTTCTGAAGGTCGTGAAAACAGATGCAAATGCCTACCATGATACAGCCTTATATTTATTTTTTTAGATGTCTGAAGCACTATAGGTTAGTTGGCAGTCTTCTGAACATAAATCTTAAGTAGATCTTGTGTCTTAGGAATAAGCTACTTAATTTAAGGAGTAACCCATGTCCTTTGACTTTGTAATTCCTGTAAGGAAAACATTAATCAATCTATCTGTCTGCCTTTCTATCTAGCTATCTGTCTGTCTGCGTTTTTGTAACTTATGAGTAAGTTGTATTTAACTGCAGAGATTTTTCTGTCTAGCCCTTTTTACTTATTTATTTATTTTTTTTATTTGCTGTTGGTCATTTGCATAGAACATCTTTCTTCACTAACATCCATCTTTACTAACTTAAGAAAATGTGATTTAACTAAACTTGAATCTTGTTACAATAAAGTAGCCAACTTTGCAGCTAACCAACCCTCTAGAACCCATCACTGCATCACTCTATACCAACTCAACTGATTGGAACTCCCCCACCTACTAACCTATAATCAACTCATATTACCTGATTCTACTATATTTCACCCTGAAAACTGTCTATCTATTAGCAAAGTAGTTCATCCTTATTCTAACAATAGAACACTAAGGTCTTCCAGCAAATTACTTCTGAAGGTCAGCAAGTCAAATAACAGTTATGGGAGCTCTCTTTTCTAACACAAAGTGACCAAAGCTTGGAACGACGTACCCCAATACATTCTTAAGACCGACAATATTCCTAAATTTAAATAATTACTTAGGGATCACCTGAGGAATACTTGGCTCTGATCCTGCACTAAACCTGATTAAACTTTTTCTCTGTTCCTTGCTTCTACATTTAATTTTATAAGCCTCCTGTCTCCCTACTTTTCCCTCTCTCACCTTCCACTTGCTCTCTAATGATGGGGTATCAGTACCGTCCTGGGCTATCATACCTCCCCCATCTTTTTTACTTCTTTCAGCAGTCCCTACCTGCTTACCAACATTAACTATTGAAACTAATCTCCTTCCCCTCCTGAAATTCCTTCTAGTTAACTTAATTACTCTATGCACTTCAGTGAATTGACTAAAAGTAAATCAAAGTATTTTATGTTGCTTCTATATGTTTTCCTCCAAATGTCTTTACTGTATGCATTGTAATACAGCCGCCATCTCATTGTTATTTTACTGTTTTAGTCTGCTGTATACCTTATGCACTCCTTAAATTGTTTTTGAAATTGTATGACAATTGAACTGTTGGTGCATTGTATTTGTGGAGCTTTTCTCCCTGAGCCTCAACTGAAAACGGGCCAGCTTAGGCCCAGACAGACATTTCCAGTAAACAAATGTAAATAAATAAATAAATAAATCTTCTTTCAAAAAAGTGTCTTTGCATTGAATATTTCCTGCTTGCTGTTTGTGTATAAGACAATTCCTTTGTTAGAGTTCAAATACATTATTTCAAATTCTAGCCTGAAGGCACAGGAACAAGACATCCATCTATGCCTCATGTGACCTGGGTTCAACTAGGAGATGTTATGCCGATGGGTCATGGAGAAGAGTGGAGTAGATCAAGCAGCCAATGACCATCTTCTTCTGCTTGGGTATGTGGCAAAGAGTGCACTGCTGACATATGCCTGTTGGTACACACTGATGGGGGGGGGGTTAACATAGGGTCTATATTATGACATTGCATGCTCACAACAGTGAACGACACATATTTGGCCCCATGTAAGCAAAAGCTTACAACGTTGAAACCTCCAAAATAAAACAAAAAAACAAAACAACTTTAAAACATTATGTAATGTGGGGGGCTTTGCCCACACACCCCCTGGCATAGGGGGGGCTGTGCTCCCCACACACCCCCTACTTAAATATACCAACTCCAAGATCACACTACAGTGCTGAAAATGGCAAAGTAATGAAAACGGCCAAGTGAATTATTTCCCAGGGAAAGAATTCACTGAACAGCCGCTTCGCTATTTTGCCTTTTCTCGCTTTTCAGTTTGATGAAGATGCATTTGTCAAAGTGTGTCTGTGACATCGTCATAGGGAAACTTAACATCATCAGTCAGTGAATAACAAGTGTGCAGATAGTCACCAAGCATCACACACAGTGGGGCATGCAGAGATTTGCTTGCATCATTCCATTCTGATACAGAGGAGAATGTACACTAAGCAAAGAAAAAAAAGAACAGAAGCAGGACAGTATGACGTAACAGCAGTATGGCATGCCCAACCTGCCTACTATGATGACGATGAAGAGTGTTCCAGTAGCCCAGAAGACTATCCTGGTAATGGCTTACTCCATGTTGTCAGCCAGCATACATGGCAGTAGGGGTGGAAATACTAGACTGGAGGCAAGGCATTGATATCAGCAGAAGGGGATGACTATAAAAAATAAAAACCACTTGCAGAATTTCAACTCAACAGTGTACCCAGGAATCTATTGCTTCCATCTTACACATATTTTTGAATCAGAAAATTCAGTTACACATATATGTACCACTGACTGCAAGTTATTTTCTGTTTACTAATACTAAATCATGCTAGATGACCACATGGATTTGTTTGTGATTTACATTGGATGCTGGTGATTAATGTCATTGTTGCTTGTTTTCTTCCATAAGTTGTATTGTTGTCCTTATTAAAAGCACACAGTTCACACAGCAAAGTATTTTCCAAATTGCTATCCGATGATCCTTAATGGAAGCATCTCTATAAATCAGTTTTACATCCATGCGATGAGAAACTGTAAGACTTCATGGCTTTTTTCTTTAAAATGTTGAAGTGAATGCCGATTACAGGTTAACATTGTTTAATCATCTGTTTCAAAATCATTTGGTAGTACCTTTTTGTGTCAGATAGTTTTCAATGTAACTCAGTAGGTCAGTAATAACAGTTCCATTTGATATTCGGCTAATGTTCAGTTACCACTTTCCTGGCCCATTTTCTTGGGCATCTAATCTCCCATTTCCAGCTTGTCAACAGTTTACTATTTTGGGGAAAGATAACAGAGAAATTGTTGTTTATACCTGGGGACCTGTCTGTCAACTTGTGGTCTCTTTAATTATCTTCATTCTGCTTTTTGGCTTTACCTAATTACTGACATCTTTCCACTAATGGTTTTCAGTGATCACTTTCTCATTATGAAATGAAATCAATAGATAACTCTGCCTTCGTATTAAACGACTGGTTACCTACTCTCTTGCATGGAGAGATTCTGGTGACACATTTTTTTAGTTCATAGTGACTTACTAGGCATGCAGTCCAGAAGAGTATTAAGAAACCTAACCCAAATTTTCAATTACCCCAAAGCACTGTCTGTTTAAGTGATATGCTCAAGGTCACAAAGTAGATAAATGAAGATGGAAAGATTGAAATCCTGCACCTTTAGCACAGGAAGCAGCTGATTAACAAGTCAGACCTTTAGTCCTCCACCCTAATTGCCAGACTTTGTATATTTTAGTTAACCACTTCACTCCACAGGCAGTTCCTCGTGCCATATTTTTTTCTTTGTTTTTAATCACTTCACATTTACATACATGTCAGGCATATTTTTATCAACAAGAGGAGAAGATGCGGACAATAAAGAGTTGAACACATTTATTTGGGAGGAGGAAGAGGGCAAGAGGTAAGTGGGATAAGCTAATCATCCTCATAGACAAGGTGGTTTAGAATTACCTAATTTGAATGAATACTTTAGGGTAATGCAGTTAAGGATCATATAAGGAAAACAAGCAGAAGGTTATAAATCAAAGTGGAAAGGTATGATGATAAAACAGAGGAAGTTCAAGAAATGAGGGGAGAGTAAAAATTTGGATGAAGATCCTTAAGGAGAATAACAACAACAATACAACGTATTATTATTTTTTTTATTTCCATTTGTTTACCAGGAAAGTCCAACTGAGCAAACAAGCCCCTTTTCTGCAGAGGTCCGTGGACAAAAGCTCCAGAAGAAATAATAAAAGTAGTACATAGTCGACATGCAGAATACTCAGGTTCATAAGTGAATACTAGGATAAGTGCCCTGAAGGGCCATTTTAAGCCTAGCCAATATACCAAGGTCAGAATCAAACCCTGTATCTTGTGTCTCTGAGGTGAATACCTTAGCTGTTATGCCATTTATCAGCATAATACACAAAGTTGCACAAGAACTATTTAGAGTAGTCCTCTACAAGATAAAAATACTTGTGTAGCAATTAGCAATATTGCATATAAAGTAAGGATAAAAGAAGCAGATAATTATGAAATAAGTATTTTTCACAGAACATAATCAGCATTGGGTACAGTACATTAGGTCAGATATAATTATATGCATTTTGACATAAGAAGAGAAGGAGAGAGAAAAATAAGAGAGTAGAGATAGTCACGGATATGTGCCAGTACATAGGAGAGATGGTTTAGGTACCTGACATGGATTTGCAACAACTGGGGTGGTCACAGAGGTTCCTCACTAAAAGAATATAGGGTGTAACTAATATGTCCTGTGCAGACTACATCAAAACCCTGTCCCTGTACTCGGCCTCCTACAGACTACTCAAGGGGGATGATCTATGCCTAACCTACAAGGCATTCTGCAATCCAGCCCTGGTTGATCTGCTACACATTTGTGAAACAAACAGCACTAGAATTACCCAATCTGGGGATCTAAACCTCATCTGTGACATAAACAAAACATGTTGTAGGGACAGGTACATGTCTAGGGGATTACCCCTTCTCTGGAATAAACTCATCATTCAGGTGAAACAGAGCTCTTCCTTAAGCCTATTCAAAAGCAGTTGGGACCGATGGATGGGAAACTGTAAATACACCCCTAGCTTGTTGCATGAGGTTGTTATGGACAGGGACACAATCAGTTTGTAAATACCCTAAGGTGCAGGTATATCTCATGGGCATGGATAATTGGGAAAATCGGGACATGAATGGCTAGGCTTAAAAAGGCTCTACTGTCATTAGTCTTGTAACCTCCTATGATCCTATGAATGATTTAGCCTGGGAAATAGCAGAGGGGCCAAGGCATAGCCAGGAGTTGAGAAGGAAGAGTTTTAATTTATCTTTATATTCATAAAGTTGCAGAAGTATACTAACAACTAATCCAACATAGAAATGGAGAAAGGAGATTTTTCCAATAGAGATGACACAAGTAGGGGTATAGAAAATAGCTAAGAGACAGTTGGGATTTACTAGAGAAAACTGACAAAAGAACCAAGGTACTGGCAGCAAATAGCATGACAGGAAAAGATAATATAGTAGGAAGAGATCAAGCAGAAATTTGGACTGCAAGTTAGATAGAGACTGCATTCCTTATAAAGGATTGATAGAGTATAGGCAAAGAAAAAGGGACAGGGGAATGATAAGAGAAAGATCAACTCTAGTAAATTTTTTAGTCAAGTCTAGAACAGAAGCTGCTGTTAATCTAAGGATACTTAGTAGAGCATATAAAATATTACACGATAATAAAAATCAATCAGAGGAGGTAAGAAAAGATTACAAAGAGAGACTGGAAAGGCAATTTACAAAGGAACAATGGGTGGATATCTGTATGGCTCCCAGCTATGCAACAAAGTCCAGATGGTTTAAGACATTTGCTTGGAAATGCTTGAATAGGCATCTTATACCCCATCAGAGAATTCCTCCTGAGGTAGACAGCAAATGCTGAAGGTGTGATAGAAAGGGATACTTGGGAATATGCATGTTAGGAGTGTGATGAGTTGACAGATTTTAACAATGTCTTACAGAGTATTATTTGTCAGAAATGTTGGGGGAGCAAATGGCTGTAACTAAGGAAAGGATTTTTCTGAGTTGGGACGCAGGCTGTGAATTACCTATACATAATAAGGTCTTACTAAATTGAATGCTATTGCAATTAAGGCAATTACTGGAAAATGGAAATCAAAATCTAAACCAATTATTACTTAAGGAAATGATTCTTCTGAGTTGGGATGCAGGCTGTGAATTACCTATACATAAGGTCTTACTAAATTGAATGCTATTGCAATTAAGGCAATTACTGGAAAATGGAAATCAAAATCTAAACCAATTATTACTTAAGGAAATGATTCTTCTGAGTTGGGATGCAGGCTGTGAATTACCTATACATAAGGTCTTACTAAATTGAATGCTATTGCAATTAAGGCAATTACTGGAAAATGGAAATCAAAATCTAAACCAATTATTACTTAAGGAAATGATTCTTCTGAGTTGGGATGCAGGCTGTGAATTACCTATACATAAGCTCTTACTAAATTGAATGCTATTATAATTAAGGCAATTACTGGAAAATGGAAATCAAAATCTAAACCAGTTATTACTGAAGTACTAGATAATTTAAAAGATATAAAATAATTAGATGTGGGATCTTTAGAAAATGGAAGAAGCAAATTGCAATGAAATAAATGATGTTTGTGGGAACAATACATGCTCAGGAAAAGAAGTGAAATTTAACAGAATGTAGAAATTGAACAATTTATGTAGTGTTAAAGTGACTAGTTGTTTAAAAAATGAAAACATATATGCAATATATAATGCATGATTATGGCAAATGTTAATATGATTTATTTTTTTTTTAAATGTATGTGTGATTATGTCTAAAGTGACATAATAAAGATATTTAAAAATATGTTTCAGTATGCTTTGCTTATTGTCCATACCATTCCATGTTAATATTGACTAAACAGCCATTCTGATAAAAATATTATTCCTACATGTAATATATGGCAGTTCTTTTGAATATATGTTTGCTACTTGCAGCTTACATGTACATACTAATGCTTGACAGGCTGATTTTGTATGTAATTGTTTCCTCTCATCTCTGAACACACATCACCATCTCCCTGACTTTTTTACTTCAATACAACATTCAAGAAACAAAACAGATATATTTTGTACCCTCCTTAATCCATTTCAGCTCACAGCAAAAAATCAAAACTATATACATTTTTCAAAAAAAGAAGTTTACCTCTACAATTAGAACCAATTTCCCCAAATTGTTGGCTATATCACAGGCATTATCTATTTTCAAGTTAAAGTTAATCCTGCTAAAGCATATGTTAGAGCTTGTGGTCTCACTTCACAGATTGCTGTCTGTTCTTATCTTACCTCTGTTTCCCTTCCAAATGTGAAAAAACAGCTAACATGTTTGAGTAAACATTGACATTTAGCCTTAAGAAAATGTGCAGTGGTTATCCTTATATAATTAAACTAAATTGTGCAGTGTTGTATTTAATGATTTAAAATATTAAACCTACTGGTGACACAGCTGTTTGTATAACTCGACTTCCTAATGTTTCAAACTTCATTTATTTTCACTAAACTGGTTTCCAATATACCTTTAAATGTTAATTGCATTATACCATGTAAATTGCACTCAGAACATACAGTTCAAACCCCTCATGTTTAACTGTGTCAGCTAAAAGCAGGTAGCAGTGAAAAATCTAGTAACTTTACAAATGCAAGAGTGAGCTTTGTAAATTTCATTTAAAACCCACTGCTTATATTGCTCATGATTAATTGCTTGCACCTATGGACTCCTTATCTCTATTTAAAAACAGATGGTAATGAAAAAACGACTAGGAACTTTGTAGATGCATGACAAAATTACCAGTTTTCATACCATTCTTCATTTTTCTAATGTTTTAAAGCCTGTTTATTAAAAAACACGTTGTCTACAGCTTAAACTAAAGACATTAGTTTAGACATCCACCTCTCCAAAAACAGTAGAAATTATCTTTTTGTTATGCACACAATATGATCAATATATTTTTCATTTTTACTCCAAGCAGCCCAAAATAACAACATTGTATTAACTTTAACTTGTTTCTTTACAGCTTTCCTTATCTTGTTAGAGTGTAAATACTCATAGGTTCATAGGTTGGTACTAGGCTATCGGCCCTAGAGCCTATACAGGTCTAGCCATAACAATTACCTAGCTATTTCTTCCCACACTATTTACTTCCCTGGACCCTTGTCTAGCAGGGCGACTGACATGATCCCCGGGGTGAATTTCCTTTCTCCCATCCAATGATCAAGTTTCCTTTTGAAAAGGGCCAAAGAGGCACTCTGCTTGACATGTATGGGTAGTCTATTCCAGAGTCTGGGGAGTCTCTGGGTCAGGAACCTATCCCTCCAGCATGTTTTGTTCATTGTGATGACAAGATTTAGATCCCTGGAGTGTGTGGCTCTGAGGGATTGGGATTTCTTTAAGTGTAGCATGTCCAACAACTCTGGGTTTGACATGGCCTTGTATGTTAAGCACAGATCACCTCGGAGTAGACGATATGCGACAGAGTACAGCTGGAGTTTTTTAAGGTGGTCAGCATAGGGCATCTGCTTTTGGCCTGTGCTTCTTTTAATGAGGTATTTCTGTGGCCTTTCCAGTTGTTGCAGATGTCTTGAGAGGTACATACCAAATGGGGCATTGTATTCTATAACGGGTCTAATGAGGGATGAGTACTGTTGGCCAATGACCTTCTTTTTTCTGGATGAAAAGCCCTTAGTGATAAGGTGTGCCACACAGAAGGATTTCCTGACTGCTGTGGCAATGTGGTTATTGAAGGTGAGACCACAATTCACCTGTGTCCCTAAGTCTCTTATCACACTTTCGGTGTTTAGTGTACTGCCACCTATGTGATAATTCACGGGTACATGTTTTTTCCCAAAGAGGATAACTATACATTTCTTGGCATTGAGCTTGAGCCCATGGCTCTGGCACCAAGCATCTGTTTCTGTAAGGCCCTTTTGTAGAGTATCCACATCATTTGGGGATTCAGTAATGGCTCCCAGTTTGCAGTCATCTGCGAACTTTGTTAGCCAGAGTCTCTTAGTGTTGGCCTGTACTTCAAAGAAGTAGATGCCAAATGTGAGTGGTCCCATGACTGAACCCTGAGGTACTCCACTTGTCACTTGTCTGGAGCTGGATTTGGAGTCAGCTACTTTTACAGTGTGGGTTCTGTCAGTAAGCCAGTTGGCAACCCATCGAGTGACGTAGGGATTAATGCCCAGCTTAGTAAGTTTATCTATGATTCCAGAGTGGGGGATGGTGTCAAAGGCCTTGGTGAGGTCCAGATAGGCTGTGTGGACTGCCTTACCCTCATCCATGGCTCTGGAGACTGATTCGAAGAAGTCAATAAGGTTCAGGAGACAAGATCGGCCCTTCACAAACCCAAACTGAGTGGGGTCCAGTGTTTGAAGGTTACCAATGTCTTTGTTTATAAGTTCCATGATAATATGTTCCATGGTCTTGCAGATCGGGCTCGTCAGACTGATGGGGCAGTAGTTCCCAGAATCCAAGGTGGATCCACCCTTGTGGAGTGGGCTAACTGTAGCTGTGCACCACTCAGTGGGCATGAAGCCTGAGGTGAGGGTATGATTAAACATGACACTTAGGTGAGGTGCCAGTTCATTTTGCAGTTCATGTAGTACACAGCCCGAGATGTCATCTGGTCCCTTGGATGCTGTATTCTTAGCTTTGGAGAGTGCGTTTTTTACCAGTGTGGCCATTATTACCGGAATTTGGCAATCTTCCAGTATTGAGATTGGCCATTTAGGGGGAGAGAGGGGGGTGAAGTTGGCACTGAATCTCATTATATTGAAATTAATAAGACAGACTTTCTTTAGAATAAATATCATATACAGCAGTCACTAATAACACTATTCCCCAACTCATACTAAAAATACATCTGACTGCATGCTCTACAGGACTGCTTTATATGCCATGCAGTTTACATCATTAATTTTTATGCAAATATTAATAAGAACAAAAATAATTTTATTTATAATTACCTCTTCACTTCATTCAGTGTCCTTCTAAACATTAATGGTATAAAATGGGTTTATGCTTCACATTTCTTGATCTGTTTAACAAAGAAAGCAAACTGCCATTTTTTCAGCTACTTCTTGAATAACAATTTTTCATATCAAACTTCATGTAATAAGATTTGAGGTTTACTGTTCTCCCATTCATTCACTAATTTCACATTGTTACTGGTCTTCCTCCTGATCATCTCGATCTACTAGCACTGGTCTTTGATTCAAGTCCAGGATAATCCTTATTCCTTTAGTCAGTTCCTGGGCTTTTTGCTGTAACTCAAGCATTTTTCTTGGGAACAATGGAAAATATTTCACTGGCAAAGTATTTTATGTGCTTTGTTATTGCAGAAGATAAGCATGGTTACATTCACCTTGCTGGTTCAGTCTTTGCTGAAAACATTTTCACTTCTTATTTAGCCTGTAATGCATCCCAGAAAAAAATATTTTGAAGATAGCTGGATATAGTAACTTGAATCTCATACCTGTTTCTCCACATCCCCTGATTATTGGGATAATTTTGGCTTTCTTCATCCTGGTATACAGCAAATAATCATTTTTCACAAACACTCTGGAGTCTCCAATTTTTAATACTTTTTGCACAGTTTTGTCACGATCAGCTCTTTCTGCTGGAAGGATTGCATTTTAACTAATATAAGTCTTGGCTGCTTTTTGGTGGATGTATTTGGAATATACACATGGTGTGCCCTCTCAAATAAATACTGCTGTGGAAGACCAGGCACGTTGCTTATCTGTACATTCATAAAATTAATGCAGTCCATTCCTTACAGTTTCTCTGGTATAGCAAAAAAATCATGATTTTGCTGCATGCTCTATCTCCTAACTGCAAGTTTTTCTTGAAAAGCTCCATGTTTGGCCAGTCTTCCCTTTATTACAACCTTTGATTTCTGCAGTTTTATCAGCTCATCTGAAGAGCTACTTAAAGATTTTCTCTTTTCCAGCATTTTATCATTTGCCTATATATATTCCTCTAGTGTATCACTTATTTTATACACATCTGAATGATTTATTTCCCCTCTAAATTACTGGTAACCATCTCCTATACTAAAGTTTTATTGCTGAACACATGCAAGATTCTACCTAGACAGTTCTTTCTTCTCCTTTTCATTTTTAATTTACTTTTGCCTACTTTCTCCAAATGTCTTCTTTTCTGGTATCCAGACAATGCAGTCACTAGCCCAGTAACTGAATTTTAACCAAATGAATAACTTTTGCTGGCTTTTTCTAATATTTTTTCAGTTTTCACACTGGGAGAGGTCTAATCAACATGTTTGTCAGTGTGCAGCCATCTCAAATGTCCATATATTTGCAGAGATTGATTTAAAGGAAGATAAAGCAGGGCTACATTTGCTTCCACATGGCAACATGTTTTAAAAAGGATCAACTGCACTGAAGATTCTATCACTGTTTGAGGTTCGTCTTTTCTTTAGACCTCTTCACATAGTTATTTTTTGAAGCAAATATCTCTAGGTGGACTGTGACTAATTATTTAACTAACAAAGACCATGCAATAGGAGAGAAAGTGATAAAGATCTTGAAAGTGTTGTTTAACAGTATGTCAACATGAAGGGAATCACCAACATCCTGGAAGAAATCTGTGGTGGCTGTAATACCTAAAAACAATAATGACCCTTCTGATCCATCTTCATATAAGCCAATTTCCATTTTAAATAATGATTATAAACTATTAATGTTTATAATAGGTAAATCAATGGCAAAGTAGGTGCCAAAATGAATAGATATAGATCGCTGGGGTTTTGTGGAGTGCAGGCAAACATTTGACAACATTACTAGAACAATGGCCTTCCAAGATGGCTGCACATTGAGTAATGGCTTAATTCTGGCCCTCCCAGTATGAAAACAGAAACCTAGCAGAGAAAGCCAGTGAACCTGGATTTCTGAGTAAATTTCAGTAACTAACTAGTAAGTGTGCTGCCTGGATGCCAGATAAAAAGAAATACAGATGATCTGAAGGAAAATCAGCTAGAAAACGTGATGAAAAAACACTGACTGGGAAAAGTACTGTAGCTGTTCAGCAAAAAGAAATGCAAACTCCAGACATGACTTCCAGTAACCTTGAGGAAAGAATAAAGCAACTGCATACAGACCTGACTAAAATAAATGAAACACTGATGGAGTATATTAACTCAAACAATAAAAGGCTGGAAAAAATGGAAGAAGCTTTAAAAGGATATTCAGATGAGATGATAAAACTGAAAAACTCAGAGTCAAAATGAAGAAAAGGTTGGCTGAATATGAGACTGCATAAAAAGAGAGGTTTAAAAAAATAGAATTAGAGGGCAGAATCCAAAGAGAAAACCTGGAATTTTCTGCTGTACCTGAAAATCTGGAAGGAACAGATTGTATTAATTTCATGAAAGCACAAATAAGCAACCGGACTGGTATTCGACAACAGGAATTGTTAATTGAAAGGGTACATTGTGCATACACTCCAAACCTGGCTATGAGAAAAGAACCTAGACCTTTACTAGTACAAATGCAATCTTACCAGCAGATGGAGTTGATTCGGACAAAACTGTGGAAGAAGGACAAAATACTAAAAGTGGGAGACAGCAGAGTGTTTGTGGAGAAAGACAACTCATTGTATACCAGGCAGAAGATGAATAATTTACTCCATTATATAAGAAATGTTGAGAAGCAGGCAAAAGATTCAAACTCCTGTACCCAGCTATCTTCAAAATATTTTCCCTGGAGGAACAAAAACAAAAAATAAAGTACAGAATAAGAAAGAAATACAAAAGTTTGTCCAACAAAAAGTATGCTGTGAAACAAAAGGAGATTCTTCTTCTTGTTCTTCTGGTAATAAAAATCACACAGAGACTTTGCCAGTGAATTTTTTCCCAGTGTTTCAACAGAAAATGCTTGAGAGAGGAAAACAAAAGCACAGGAGTTGACCAGAAGAATGGAGAGTGCACTGGAGATAAAGTAGAGACAGGGTTTAGGAGATGGAGATGAATAGGAATAGAACAAGAAAATCTGGAACTATTGGACTTTCTTGGACTTTGTTAAACTTGTAGGGGACTCTAAAGCATATGCCCTACTTCATGTGATTAGCATTTGAAGACTAAAATCAGTAGTCAAACATCAGAAAAGTCAAAAGTAACTTTATTGTCATTTAGATCTAAACAAGTGTAGACTAAATGAGATTCCATGCAATCAGCTCATCATGGGAGAGACAAAAAAGAAACCGCATACATTGAAAGACATAATTTAAAGCAACTCTCCTACTTAACTGCTGACTCTCACTGTGTGCTCCTTACTCTTTCCCTCCTGGTCGGCTGATTGTTTCTTGTGGTGACTCTTCCTGGCCAATCCCGTTCCATTCACCCTCGCTACGCTTGGGCTCACTTCGCTCCTCTCCCACCCCCATTCCCACCCACCCCCATATCATTTCCTTTATACCTAACCACCTATTCCCTTCCTCCCCTAACTCCACCCCTTCCTGTCTGCTATAACATTCTAAACTCCTTACCCTCCCCCACTTATCACTTCATAGTTTAGTCTGCTGCAAATCGTCTTTATTTCAGCATATCCCCTACCCCCCTACAGGTTGTTTCACTTACATTTTACTTCAACTCTCTAACAGGTCCAGCAACTTACTTTTCCTAGTCCCTTATCCACTCCTCACTCCATCCCAATCCTACTTACCCACCCTTTTGCCACCCTCCCCATTTTCCTTTTGCCTCCATTACTTCTCCTTCTTATTCTTACATCTTGTACTACTCCATTACCACCTGTCCATAGAGATCCCACTAATCTGTATACTAACTGTTTCTCATTTCTGCAGTACTCTATTACAATCACCTCCTCTATCTTTTTCATGAACATCCCTCTGCTTAAATTCAAACTTCCTCCCCTCACTCTCTAGCATCTAAAACCAAGACTAAGTGCTTGACTTTTCAAACTTTACCAACTTCATGTAGCCCTGCTTCTATCAGGAGACATACATCCAAATCCTGGGCCCATCCATCACCCCACTATGCATAACTCTACTTCTCTCAATTTAAACTCATCCTCTCCAAACAAACATATTTCCTTTCACTCTATGAATGCCCATAGTATTCTAAACAAAGTTAGTGAAATCCATGCCTGTATAGCCTTCCACACCCTGATTTCATCACCCTAACACAGACTTAGCTAAAACCCCAAACCTCTGATAAAGACATTCTCCCCTCTGGTTATAATATACTCCGCATGGATCGCCAAAACAAAAAAGGGGGTGGCGTTGCCATCCTCTACTCCAACCACCTCCCCATTACAAGTATTATGAAACCTATCCCATCCTTTTCTCCTGCTGAACTACTTACAGCTAACCTTAAAATAAATTACCACACCACTATCACAGAAGCAGCCAGCTATATTCCTCCAGGAGACAACATTCCTCTGCTCGAAAATATTCTTTCATGCTTTTCTCAACACATCCCCAATGAAACTATCCTTCTTGGGGATGCCAACATTAACTGGTTAACTCTCAGTAATCCAAACTCTAATACTCATATTAATTTATATGGCTTGACACAGCTAATCTCCCAACCTACTCATACAAACAATTCTCACACATCTAGTACTGTTATTGACTGGGTACTTGTATCTAATCCTTCCAAATATCATAACCCTAAAACTCTACCAAACACACTGAGCGATCACGTCCCCTATAAAAGTGCTTAGGTTCACTCCCCACTTCTCAAAACCTCCTAAATTTATCACTTGTCATAAACTCTCTAACTTCCATCCAGAAACCTTTAATGCCCTCCTCTCTAAAGTAAACTGGAAATTCCTTACCCAACTCTAGAAGAAGCAGTCCTAGCTTTCAACTCCACCTTCCTTAGCATCTTAGACTCACTTGCTCCCCCTCATAAAGCCTGAATTAAGTCCACTATATATCCATGGCTTTCAAAAGCCACTTGTACCCTTATGATAACTAGAAACAAACTATGGAAAAAATGGTCACAAACTAAGCTCTGTGCAGACTTACAAAAATATAAAGAACTCAGAGATCTGACAAAAAACACATAAACAAAGATAAAAAGGAGTTCTATAACAAACCTCCCACAACCCTAACATCTAATCCTAAAAAATTCTGGAACTCTATTAACCAAATATTACATCCTGGTAATCTTAGCTCCCCCAATCCATGCCCAGACAAGACATCTGAAGAAACTGCCACTATCTTCAATACCTATTTTATCAATTCAATATCTAAGCTACTGAACCCTAACCCAAACTCCTTTACTACTAACATCTCCAACTTTTCTGAACCTACTCCTAATACTATCTCCTCAAATACCTTCTCCCTCAAACCTGTTCCTACTAGCTACATCAAAACTCTATTCTCTAAATTAAAACCATGCTCAGCATCACCTGACAATATTCCTTCCACTTTTTTTTCTACTAGCAGCTGACTCTCTTGCTCTCCCTGTATCTATCTTAATTAATTGCTCTCTCTCTCTGAATCTAAAGTCTCTTCCATCTGGAAGCAATGCTACACTCTACCTATACACAAAGGAGGTAACTCCTCTGGTATCGCCAACTTTAGACCTATCACTATCCTCTCCCCTCTATCTAAATTACTAGAAAAATGTATTCATCTGCTTACACCCACTCAACATGGCTTCAGACCCAAACATAGCACCATTACAGCTCTATTATCTTTCCTCAACACTGTCTCTATAGCCATGGATGGCTATAAACTTATTTCTTGCCTATTCTTGGACCTCTCAAAAGCTTTCGACACTGGCTTACACTCTCTTCTGCTGCACAAACTGCATAACCTCAACTTCTCTTCTGATAATGTTGCATGGCTCTCCAGCTATCTCACTGATAGATCTCAATCAGTGAGATGGCATTCTGCACTCTCCCCTCCTCTCCCTGTCAAAATGGGTGTACCTCAAGGGTCTATCCTAGGGACTTTACTTTTTAATATACTAATCAGCTCTATACCTCCTGTCCTCAGTCATCTTTAGTGCAATATGCAGATGACTCTACAGTCATCACCACAGCCAATTCCCCCTCTAAGCTCTTCTCAACTACTCAGGCATCTTTCAACTTAATTGAAACATGGCTCTCCAACAACCAGCTCATCCTTAACCCTAAAAAAATAAAGCTGTTACTCTTCCTACCTAAAATGTTTCAACACTATTAAACTCTCCTTCTCCATACAGTCCCTTAATGACACTCCCATTCAGGTAGAATCCAGTATTAAGCTCTTAGGCATAACCATCGATGATCAGCTTAAATTTGACTTGCATGTTAATAACTGTATCAAAAAGACTCATTCAAAACTAGGGCTCCTTTACCGTAACAAGAAATTCCTTACCTCTGAAGCCAAGATTACTCTCTCTCTTTCTTACTTACTTTCTACCCAGTCTAATGTACAATTCTCAAATTCTCATAAATCTTAACTCAGCACTCCTGACCAAACTCGAATCTACCTACAACAAGGTATCTAGATTTTCTGCCCAACAAACCTACAAATCCCATCACCGTCTCTCTCCAAAACACCTAAACTGGTTTGAATTACCCCATCAGCTTCTTCTCTCAGCTCCAGATCATCCACTCTATCCTATACCAGCCTTCCTACTGCCCAGCACTATCCCCTCTCATCTATCATTATTCTCCCTCCAGACCTCTCCGAAGCTCTAACCAAGACCTACCACAAATCTACAAACCCAAGTCTAAATTTGGATGCAACATGTATAGCTATCATCCCATTATTGCCTGGAATAGGCTCCCACTAGAAACCAGGACCCTTATACATCCTAAACAATTTAAGACAGCCACCAAAAATCACTTTAAAAGTCACTGGTCCTGCCACTGCACTCTCCCTCGTTAACATCCCCTACTTCTCATACCTTAATCTACTTTCTGCCCTTAACTCACTCTCTCTAATCTTCCTTGACTACTCTGTCTTCTAAAATCTATTAAGCAAATTGCCTCAGAGAAATATTCTATTGTAATTCTCTTGCCTTCATGCAACTACATCATGATAAAACTGGGTTTTTGTAACCGCTTACCCCAAAAACTTTACTCATCTTAATGACATATTTATTTTTATACATCTTGAAATAGTTATGCTATACTCCTGATTACTGACACTGTATAACATTGTATTGCTACTTAATCCCTTGTAATAATCATGTAACATTGCTGTTTAATGCTAATTTATAATGAAAATTGTATAATATGTTGGAAATTTTCTCCCCGGGACTCCACTGAAAAAAGGCTCTTCAGCTCAGTCGGACAATCCCAGTCAACAAATGTAAAATAAATAAAATAAAATAAAACATATAATAATACTACCACCATCTTATAAATCAACTCTACATTTAAGTATATAGCTACATATATTCCTAGAAACACACACTTAAGATACTAAAAATACACATTTATCAGCAAAGTTCAAGTAATAGTATTGCACATGGACCATGTACCACATTATGAGTGAACAAGCACATAGCAGTAGGAGCTGTAGAAAACATATTGCACCTGGGTTAGTAGTATAAATTGCAGTAACTTAAGTATATAAGCAGTAACTTAGAAATTGATAAATGTGGGATTATAAAGCAATAATTATATTTGTAAAACAGGACAGAACAAAAAAATCTGGAAATAGTGGACTTGTTTGGACTTTGTTAAAAGTATAGGGTCCTCTAAAGCATTTGCCCTACTTCATGTCATTAATGTTTGGAAAAATACTCAGGAGAGGGGAAGAGGAGGGAGAGAGTTAACTGTAAGTAAAACATTTTTTTTTTCTTAATAGTATTATTTAAGTGGTGCATGATTTTCTCTAAATGTTATAAAGTTTTTTCAGTTATTTTTAAGTGTAATGGGGATACTAATGTAAATAGGTGCTTCTGTTTATTCTTTTTGTTTCTTTTTCACTTCTTCTCTCTTTCTCCTTTTTCAGTTTTAAGAAATGCAGGCACTGCAATGTAAAAAAGGGGGTTCTGGTTAAAAGAGCATGACAAAAGAAAAAATAGTGTGGTTTTTCTCATTTTTGCATAGGGGAATGATTGGTTTAAGGCCATTGGCTTTATATAGTACAAGTTTTAAGAGAAAGCAAGAACATGAAAAAGAATATTGAATATTATAGGATATTTTTTTCTAGTAAAGTCTTGTATCTGGTTCTCATGTCACTAGCTGGCAATCTGATAAAGAGAAATGGCTTGGAAAAAATGTTTTCTGAAAGCACTGAAGTGTTGTTCCAGCTAGGAGAGCTATAAAGATAAGGCAAAGCCAGTAAGCACTTAATAGAATCACAGGCTCTACCATGCATCTTAGCATAGATAATCTTTCTTTCTGTTTAGCTCGAGTCTGTATGAGTGGCTATCAGTTTGGAACTTTTATTCCTATTAAGGGGTAAAACTTCAATATTTGAAGATGTTAGTAGGTTTTACAGGGATATTTTTGTGTGTGTGTGTGTGTGTGTGTGTGTGTGTGTGTGTGTGTGTGTGTGTGTGTGTGTGTGTGTGTGTGTGTGTGTGTGTGTGTGTGTGTGTGTATATGTGTCTATTTTTATTTGAGGGTTTTCAATAAAACAAAATGTTCTGCAAAATGTGACATAGGCTCAAATGGAGATGACAAGAAGCAACTGTATAAAAGATTAACTTGCCAAACAATGCATGTCTATAACACAAAAGCTGGAACTAGACATTTAACACAAAAGCTGCTATACAGAAAAGGTTTATATAATGTCTTTAAATGGTAATGGTCTCACAGATAAATACAAAAAAGAGTAGTGAACTATATTAAAAGATGTAGAGTGCAAATAGCTGTGATACAGGAGACACATTTGAAAAGAGAACCAAACGTGAATTTGATAAAGAAATTTTTTCAGGTTGGTTATTCAGCGGAATACCTGGGCAAAGGAAGAAAGGAGTACTTATATTAATTGCAAGAGGAGCTCCAATAGTAATAGAAGAGGAAAAAAGACAATAACAGGAAGTTTTGATAGATTTGTAGTATTAAGGGGCTACTGGCAAGGGAGCAGGATTACACTGGCATGTATTTGCATTCCAACAAAAACTGCAATAATGGAGCTAAAGAAAATTCTGGGAGAAATAATCAGTTTTCATCAATGAATATTACTTATAGGTGGGGGCTAGAATTTTATTTGTAAAACTGAAGATGTGTCTAGGGGGCCCAGAAAGGGAAACATAACAAAAGATGATAGATTTTTAAAGAATAATATCTGGTATGGAAGATGTGAATTCAGTACTAAGAATTCAGAGTGAATATACGTATTATTCCCCAAGATACAAAAATTGGGCTAGGCTAGACAGAATTTATATTTCTCAGAAATATGTACATTTAATTGGAGCTCTTGATATGCACCCAATAACTATTTAGATCATGTGCCAATAATAACTAAAATAAAAACACAGGGTAATGAAATAAAAATGAGACACTGGTGCTTTCCCACCTTGATGAAAAGAGAGGAATTTAAGGAATGGATAGTGGAAATTATTCAGGAGTTATTAGAGAAGATAGAAACTTCTTCTGAAATTATAGCTGGGTAATGGGATAAAATTAAAGTGGAATTTAAAAATAGGGCGGAAATAAAAGAAAGTTTTGATATATTTGTAGTATTAAGGGGCTACTGGCAAGGGAGCAGGATTACACTGGCATGTATTTACATTCCAACAAAAACTGCAATAATGGAGCTAAAGAAAATTCTGGGAGAAATAATCAGTTTTCATCAATGAATATTACTTATAGGTGGAGGCTAGAATTTGATTTGTAAAACTGAAGATGTGTCTAGGGGGGGTGGGAGATTGGCCTAATGGTTAAGGTGTTTACCTTACAGACACAAAGTGCAGGGTTTGATTCTCACATTGGGTAACTGGCTAGATTTAAAATGTCCTGAAAGGGCAGGTAGCCTAGTATGAGCCTATAAACCTATAAAGAAAGGGAGATATGGTTAAAAAGTAACAATAATTATTTAAAGGGACTGACAAATATCAAAGTATTGCAAAATAGAGAAAATCTCACAGAACAAGAAGAGAAGCAACTATAGAATGCTAAACAGAAAATAAGAAATGACCTCTATAATATGCATGACTTTAGAAAGATTGCTGTTAAGCAATTGTTTTTTGATAATAACTCTAAAGCCAAAAACTTTTTAGCACAACAACTCAGGCAACAGAAAGAAGAAAGGGCTGTCACCAAGCTTAGGGAACTTATAACAAGGAACATAACAAGGGATCCTGTAGAAGTATTAGAAATATTTCAGAAATTCTATGAAAGTCTGTATAAAGCAGAGAAATATGGAAATCAGCAAAATGTACAAATGGAAATGTTTATGGAAGAATTAAATATGCCAAGACTAGAGGGAGAAGAGGCTCAATTACTAACAGTTAGGATAGGAGGAAATGAGATAAAAAACAGCGATATATAACCAATCTACAGAAAAGTCCCCAGGAATAGATGGTATTCCTGTGGAAGTTTGGAAGGTTTGTTTGTGTCTTTCGGCTTTTCCTGGTTAGGGGTCGCCACAGTGGAACTCCGGTCCGCTAATGATTGGTAGTTGATTTTTACGTGCCGAGTTACCAACCCTGACGCACAACCTTCGAAGTTTGGAAGGTATGAGAGAAAAAAACTGATAAAGTTCTGGAAGATTTTGTTTAACAGTATTTTAAGAGGAGAAGTACCAACATCCTGGAAGAAAGCGTTAGTAGCTGTAATACCTAAAGAGGGAAAAGATTCACCAAATCCAGCTTCATACAGACTCATTTCAGTACTAAATTATGATTACAACATGTTTATGTCTATAATGGCTAAAAGAATGGCAAACAAGATGCCCAAATTGATATATATGGATCATTGTGGTTTTGTGGAGGTCAGGCAAACATTTGACAACATAAACAGAACAGTGATGATCCAGAGGGAAGCAGAATGTAAGAAAACACTACTGTTGTTGGTGAGTCTTGACACAGAGAAAGCACCTGACAGAGTAAGCTAGGATTTGATGATCAGAGCAATGGAAGCATTTGCATTCCCTGATAAAATTATAAGGTTGATTAGGAGGATACATGAAGGATCAGATTGAGCAGAGGAATCAGGCAGGGGTATCCTCTCTCCTCTTTGTTATCTGCATTATATTTAGACCCATTGGCAAAGAAAATAATGGACTCAGAAATTCAAGGATATAATTGGTAGGGTAGTCAAGAAAAGCTTATTGTATTTGCAGGTGACATCATTTTATACATGACAAATCCAAAAAGGGACATTACAGTGCTGTGGAACATATTGAGACAGTTCCAAACCTTTTTGTGATATAAAATTAATGAAGCTAAAACAAAAGCAATTACAGTAAATTATGTACCCACATACAAATTGGTTCAGCAATATCCATAGTTATGGGGACAAGATACAATTAAGTATTTAGGAGTATGGATTAAAAATGATCCTAGTGTGGCAGCTAAGGATATGTGGGAGGAGACTAAACAAAAGATAGAACAAAAACTGAGAAATTTGAAGCTTTGTTGCATGGATATCAATAGTAAGATGCAAGCAATTAAAATGTTTTTAGTCCCTTTAGTCGTATACACAGGTCAGGCATATTTTTATCAACCAGAGAAGTTGTGGATAGCAATTAATAAAGAGCTGAAGGCTTTTATCTGGGAGGGAAAGACAGCAGGAGTCAATTGGGATAAGCGTATTCTTCCACTAGAACAGGGTGGATTGGGATTACCCGAGTTGAAGGGGTATTTCAGAGCAGCACAATTAAGGCTCCTATACACAGCACAAGCAGAAAACTATAATTCAAAGGGGAAAAGATGAGGATGAAACAGAGGGAAGCTCAAGTAACAGGGAGAGACTGGGATTTTGGATGTAAACCTTTAAGGAGAACAACAATAATCATACAGAATACTATAGTCATAAAGTAGCAGAAGGTCTTCTAAGAACTACGCCAACATGGGAATGGAGAAAGGAGATTCTGACAATAGAGATGACTGCAATTAGAGATGCAGACAATAGGCAAGAAGGGGCAGGAATATATTGGATAAAAGTGGCAAAGGAACCAAGGTATTGGAAGCAAATAACTAGACAGGGAAAGGTAACAGAATGGGAAGATGCCAATAACTTATTTGGATTGCAGGCTAGAGATTGCCTTCCATATCAAGGATTGATATCAGATTATAGGCAAAGAGAAAGAAATAGGAAGGTCCTAAATGAAAGACCAGCATTGGTAGAGTTTTTAGTAAAATCTAGAACAGAAGTTGCCATTAAGAAAGGAATAATTAGTAGACCTTATAAAATATTGCATGGTAACTATAAGAATCAATCAGAGGAGGTTAGGAAGGATTGGGAAGAGAGAGGGAGATTGGATAAGCAATTCACAAAGAAACAATGAGGGGATATATATGTCTCCGAAGTATGTAGCAAAATCTAGAAGATTTAGGATCTTTGCCTGGAAGTGCTTACACACATATTTTTATACCCCAGGCATACTTCAAAGGATTTTTCCTCAGGTAGTCAGCAAATGTTGGAGATGTGATGTGGAAGAAAGAGGCAACTGGGAACATACTTTCTGGGAGTGTAATGAGTTGTCAGACTTTAAAGATTCCCAGCAGACTGCTCTGTCTGAGATGCTGGGTGACCAAATTGGAGTAACTAGGGAAATGATTTTTTGAGCTATGATACAGAATGGCAATTACCTAGAGATAGTAAGGCCTTGTTGAGTTTAATTATAATGGCTGCCAAAAAAGCAATGAGTACAAAATGGAAATCAAAGTCTAAACCAACTTTACTAGAAGTAGTGAAGATGGCAACAAAGATAAAACAACTGGAACTGGGATCTTTAGAAAAGGGTAGGAGCAAATTACATAGGAAAAAATAGGAAATTACATGTAGAGGAGGAATGGGATTTAAAAGAAGGCAGGATTTGAATGAGCTATGTAATGGTTGACTAGCAATGACTGGATATGTTAAAAGTGATGTATAATGTTTGCAGCTGCAGTTGTGTTGGCATGGTTTGGAATGTATAATGTTTGCAACTGAGGTTGTGTCAGTATGGATTATTTTCATTTATATAAATGTAACATGGCCTGTGTCATACATGATCATTTAATAAACATATTTCTTTTTAAAAAAAAAAACATTGATAGAACAATGATGATCCAGAAGGATGCAGAGTGTAAGAAAATACCTATGTTGTTGGTTGGACTTGATGCAGAGAAAGCATTCAATAGAGTTAGCTGGAATGTTATGAGTAGGGCAGTGGAAGCAAGATGATATATGACAGATTGGAGGTAAAAATTAAAGTGGGAGGATTCATCTCTAAGTTGTGTGTGAACAAAGGAACCAGGTAGAGGCATCCTCTTTACCTTTTGTTATTTGTGTTATATTTAGAGCCACTTGCAAAGAAAATAAGGGACTTAGAAATTCAAGGATGTAATTGGTATGGTAATCAAGAAAAGTTGGCTTTATCTCCAGACAATATTAATTTGTACTTGATAAAACCAGAAAAGGACATATCAGTGTTGTGGAACATTTTAAGACAGTTTCAGGTTTTTTCAGGATATAAAATTAATAAAGATAAAACAAAGGCTATAGCTGTAAATTATATATGTATGGAAATGGGCAGAGCAGTGGTGCAGCTGTTAGTGTTGTCACCTCATAGCAAGAGGATCCCTGGTTCAATTCTCGGCTGGGGTGCCTTCTGCGTCGAGTCTGCATGTCCTCTGTGCATTCACGTGGGTTTCCTCTGGGTGCTCGGGTTTCCTTCCACATGCTGAAAACAGGCTCTGTCCCACACGGACTTTCCCAGTAAACAAATGTTAAATGAATAAATGTACCCACACATGAATTGGGTTAGCAATACCCATGTTTATGGGGACACAAGAAAATGAAGTATTTAGGAGTATACATTAAAAAGGATTCTGTTGCAGTAGTTAAGGATATGTGGGTACAGAGAAACTGGAAGCTCTTATTTATGGATATAGATAGCAAGATACAAGCAGTAAAAATACTTTTAGTTCCTATAGTTTTATATATACAGGTCAAGCATGTTTTTATCAAGTAGAGGAGAAGCTGTGGACAGTAATTAATAAAGAGTTGAAGTATTTTATCAGGGATGGAAAGAGGACAAGGGTCAAGTGGGATACGTTAATCCCTCCCATAGAACAAGGTGGTTTAAGATTACTTGATTTGAAGGGATATTTTAGAGACCCACAGCTAATGTTCCTATACATAACACAAGCAGAAAGCTATAATTCAAAGTGGAAAGGGATGGCGGTGAAATGGGGGGGTTGATTCAAGAAAAAAGGAGAGAGTGGGATTTTGGTTGCAGATCCTTAAGGAGAACAACAGCAGCCATACAGAATATTATAATATTAACCTTTAAAGAAGGAAAACTGCAGCACCATGAAAACATCAGTCTGGGACAAGAATGTGATATAAAAGAACTTGAGCAAGAGGGAGTGTATAAATATTTAGGAACTGATGAAGAATCAACACTAAAACATGAAGAAATGCAAATAAAACTTAGCAAGTAATATTTTAGAAGACTTAAATTAATCCTGGAAACAGTGTTGATATCTAGGAACAAAATTCATCCTATAAATCAATTTGGTCTTCCTGTCCTAACTTATAGTTTTGGAGTGATTGACTGGCCACAAAATGTGTTGGATAGATTAGTCAAGAAAACAAGAAGGATGCTTCATGCTCACCAAATGATTTATAAAAATCACTGCATACCAAGAGTATACATTCCCCATTCCAAAGGAAGGATGGGCCTCCTTGAAACTGATTGCATGTATAGATCTGCAATTGTGGGACTGCACACATATCTGCTGACCTTACAAGACCCAAAAATAATGACAGTTTTGAAACATGAGGAGAATAAACCTAAGATGACTTCCCTACTTAGTCTAGTAGAAGCAAGTCAAGAAGGAATGGAAATCAAACCAGAAGTAGATAAAAATTAGGCAGCAACTGAATGTGCCAAAAAACAAAAGAAAGAATATAAGGTGAAGGATCAGATGAGAAGGCAAGAAATGTGTAAAATGCATAAATATAGTTGCATGTAACTTCTGGAAAAACTCATGTTGATCAGAATCGAACGCAGGAATGGTTAAGGAGAGGCAAATTCAAACCAAAAGATGAAAGGTTAATATTGGCGGCCCAAGATAGCGGGCTACATACACGTTGGTTTACAAAGTCCATTGAACATGTGGAAGAAAGAGACAAATGTAGGTTTTGTGAAACAGAGTTGGAAACAATTGCACACCTTGTTGCTGGTTGTGACATGCCAATGGCAGAAGGATTGTATATTGAAAGGTACAATAATGTGGCAAGACTGTTGCACTGGGGATTGTGCAAACATTATGCTACTGAAGTGGCTGAAAAACACTGGAAACATAAACCACAAAGTATCATAGAAAATGATGAAGTCTACATCACATGGGATCACCTATTACCAACAGTTCAAAAAACAGATGTGAGAAAACCAGATATAGTGGTCCATGAAAAGAAGACAAAAGTAGCATTGATCATTGAAATCGCTACACCCAGTGTTTACAGTGTCTTGCATGCAGGGAGACACAAAGTCATAAAATATGAAGACTTGCAGGCAGAAATGACAGCAATGTGGAAGAAAGATACCCAGACAGTTCCAATAGTAGTAGGAGCAACGGATCTTATAAAAAGAAATCTACAATCATATTTAGATATGTTACCAATACATGCAACTCCATACGAATTGCAGAAGGAGTCATTACTGGGCACATTGCGAGTGCTGCGAAGAGCATTTTTGGCTGACATCAAAGACTGAAACAATACTAATTTCATGAACTATAATCGTACTTTCACTTAGGAATGGGGTCCATTCCTGTCATGATATTAAAAACCCAAAAGCTTTGGAGAAATTAAAAAAGGGAGAAATATTATATTCATAAAGTAGCAGAAAGTATTCTAAGAACTAAGCCAACACAGGAATGGAGAAAGGAGGTTCTGATGATAGGGATGACTGCAGTTAGGGGTACAGAGGATAGACAAGAGGGACTGGAATTTACTGGAATTTACTGGAGAAAACTAACAGAGGAACTAAGGCACTGGGAGCAAATAACTAGAGGGGGAAAGGTAATAGAATGGTAAGAGACCAAGAAGACATTTGGACTGCAAGCTAGAGACTGCCTTCCCTACCAGGGATTGATGTCAGAGTATAGGCAAAGAGAAAGAGACAGGGGAATCCTAAGTGAAAGCCCTGGTCTGGTAGAGTTTTTAGGTGAATCTAGAACAGAAGTTGCTGTTAAAAAGGGATAATTAGTAGGGCATATAAAATATTGTGTGATACGTATAGGAACTAATCAGTGGATGACAAAAAAGATTGGGAAGAGAAACTGGATAAGTAATTCATAAGGAAACAATGGCAGGACATATGTATGGCTTCCAAATATGCAACAATGTCTAGAAGATTTAAGATTTTCGCTTGGAAGTGTTTGCATAACTACTTTTATACCCCAAACAGACTCCAAGGAATTTTTCCTCAGGTAGATGAAAAATGTTGGAGGTGTGAATGGGAAGAAAGACGTAATTGGAAACATACTGGGGAGTGTAATAAGTTGGCTGACTTTATTTCCCTGCATAGTACTCTGTCAGAAATATACCGGATGAGCAAATGGCTGTAACTAAGGAAATGATTTTTTTTTTGAGCTGGGATACAGAATCTGAACTGCCTAGAAATAGTAAGGCTTTGTTGAGTTTTAGTCTGTTGTTTGCCAAAAAAAGCGATTCCTAGAAAATGGAAATCAAAGTCTAACCTGTTTTTGAAATATTTATTATTATAACAGAGATGAAACAACTGGAAGAGTGGTCTAAAGAAAAGGGAAGGAGCAAATTTCATATAAAAAATGGAAATTGTGGGAGCAATACATGCAGAATAACATTTTGGAGAAGGAGGAGTAATGTTTAAGGGAAGGCAGGAACTGAGCAATTTGTGTGTAATGTTGGACTGATGATAATTATAGAAAAGAATATATGTGATATATAATGATATTAACTGGGAACATGTCAATATGGTTTTCTAAATGTGTGTTTCCCTTTGTCTTAACTGATGATTCAATAAAGATGTTAAAAAGGAAAGAGCAGGCAGGTAGCTTAGCACTAGTATTTGCAAACTGCAAATCTAGAAATAGAATAGGTGTTTAGCAGTACTCTCTCCCCATCCACAAAATGATATTAAGCTATAGGACAGTGTATTTACAGAGGGAACCAGAAAGATGTGTGCAACAGTACCCCTCCCCTGTCCACAAAATGATATTAAGCTATAGGACAGTGTATTTACAGAGGGAACCAGAAAGATGTGTGCAGCAGTACTCCTCCCCCATCCACAAAATTATATTAAGCTATAGGACAGTGTATTTACAGAGGGAACCAGAAAGATGTGTGCAACAGTACCCCTCCCCTGTCCACAAAATGATATTAAGCTATAGGACAGTGTATTTACAAAGGGAGCCAGAAAGATGTGTGCAACAGTACCCCTCCCCCATCCACAAAATGATATTAAGCTATAGAACAGTGTATTTATAGAGGGAACCAGAAAGATGTGTGCAACAGTACCCCTCCCCATCCACAAAATTATATTAAGCTATAGGACAGTGTATTTACAGAGGGAACCAGAAAGATGTCTGCAACAGTACCCCTCCCCCATCCACAAAATGATATTAAGCTATAGGGCAGTGTATTTACAGAGGGAACCAGAAAGATGTGTGCAACAGAGCCCCTCCCCCATCCACAAAACGATATTAAGCTATAGAACAGTGTATTTATAGAGGGAACCAGAAAGATGTGTGCAACAGTACCCCTCCCCATCCACAAAATTATATTAAGCTATACGACAGTGTATTTACAGAGGGAACCAGAAAGATGTGTGCAACAGAACCCCTCCCCCATCCACAAAACGATATTAAGCTATAGAACAGTGTATTTATAGAGGGAACCAGAAAGATGTGTGCAACAGTACCCCTCCTCCATCCACAAAATGATATTAAGCTATAGGACAGTGTATTTACAGAGGGAACCAGAAAGATGTGTGCAACAGTACCCCTCCCCCATCCACAAAACAATATTAAGCTATAGGACAGTGTATTTACAGAGGGAACCAGAAAGATGTGTGCTACAGTACCCCCCCCCCCCGTCCACAAAATGATATTAAGCTTTGGGACTGTGTATTTACAGAGGGAACCAGAAAGATGTGTGCAATAGTACCCCTCCCCCATCCACAAAATGATATTAAGCTATACGACAGTGTATTTACAGAGGGAACCAGAAAGATGTGTGCAACAGTACCCCTCCCCCATCCACAAAATGATATTAAGCTATAGGACAGTGTATTTACAGAGGGAACCAGAAAGATGTGTGCAACAGTACCCCTCCCCATCCACAAAATGATATTAAGCTATAGGACTGTGTATTTACAGAGGGAGCCAGAAAGATGTGTGCAATAGTACCCCACCCCATCCACAAAATTATATTAAGCTATAGGACTGTGTATTTACAGAGGGAACCAGAAAGATGTGTGCAACAGTACCCCTCCCCCATCCACAAAATGATATTAAGCTACAGGACAGTGTATTTACAGAGGGAACCAGAAAGATGTGTGCAACAGTACTCCTCCCCATCCACAAAATGATATTCAGCTATAGGACAGTGTATTTACAGAGGGAAGCAGAAAGATGTGTGCAACAGTACTCCTCCCCATCCACAAAATGATATTAAGCTGTAGGACAGTGTATTTACAGAGGGAAGCAGAAAGATGTGTGCAACAGTACTCCTCCCCATCCACAAAATGATATTAAGCTGTAGGACAGTGTATTTACAGAGGGAAGCAGAAAGATGTGTTCAACCGTACCCCTCCCCCTTCCACAAAATGATATTAAGCTACAGGACTGTGTATTTACAGAGGGAACCAGAAAGATGTGTGAAACAGTATTCCTCCCCATCCACAAAATGATATTCAGCTATAGGACAGTGTATTTACAGAGGGAACCAGAAAGATGTGTGCAACAGTACCCCTCCCCTGTCCACAAAATGATATTAAGCTATAGGACAGTGTATTTACAAAGGGAACCAGAAAGATGTGTGCAATAGTACCCCACCCCATCCGCAAAATTATATTAAGCTATAGGATTGTGTATTTACAGAGGGAACCAGAAAGATGTGTGCAATAGTACCCCACCCCATCCGCAAAATTATATTAAGCTATAGGATTGTGTATTTACAGAGGGAACAAGAAAGATGTGTGCAACAGTACCCCTCCCCATCCACAAAATGATATTAAGCTATAGGACAGTGTATTTACAAAGGGAACCAGAAAGTTGTGTGCAACAGTACCCCTCCCCATCCACAAAATGATATTCAGCTATAGGACAGTGTATTTACAGAGGGAAGCAGAAAGATGTGTGCAACAGTACCCCTCCCCATCCACAAAATGATATTAAGCTGTAGGACAGTGTATTTACAGAGGGAACCAAAAAGATGTGTGCAACAGTACTCCTCCCCATCCACAAAATGATATTCAGCTATAGGACAGGGTATTTACATAGGGAACCAGAAAGATATGTGCAACAGTACCCCACCCCATCCACAAAATTATATTAAGCTATAGGACTGTGTATTTACAGTGGGAACCAGAAAGATGTGTGCAACAGTACCCCTCCCCATCCACAAAATGATATTAAGCAGGACTATGTATTTACAGAGAGAACCAGAAAGATGTGTGCAACAGTACCCCTCCCCCATCCACAAAACGATATTAAGCTGTAAGACAGTGTATTTATAGAGAGAACCAGAAAGATGTGTGCAACAGTACCCCTCCCCATCCACAAAATTATATTAAGCTATAGGACTGTGTATTTACAGAGGGAACCAGAAAGATGTGTGCAACAGTACCCCTCCCCCATCCACAAAATGATATTAAGCTATAGGACGGTGTATTTATAGAGGGAACCAGAAAGATGTGTGCAATAGTACCCCACCCCATCCACAAAATTATATTAAGCTATAGGACTGTGTATTTACAGAGGGAACCAGAAAGATGTGTGCAACAGTACCCCTCCCCCATCCACAAAATTATATTAAGCTATAGGACTGTGTATTTACAGAGGGAACCAGAAAGATGTGTGCAACAGTACCCCTCCCCCATCCACAAAATTATATTAAGCTATAGGACTGTGTATTTACAGAGGGAACCAGAAAGATGTGTGCAACAGTACCCCTCCCCCATCCACAAAATTATATTAAGCTATAGGACTGTGTATTTACAGAGGGAACCAGAAAGATGTGTGCAACAGTACCCCTCCCCCATCCACAAAATTATATTAAGCTATAGGACGGTGTATTTATAGAGGGAACCAGAAAGATGTGTGCAACAGTACCCCTCTCCATCCACAAAATTATATTAAGCTATAGGACTGTGTATTTACAGAGGGAACCAGAAAGATGTGTGCAACAGTACCCCTCCCCCATCCACAAAATTATATTAAGCTATAGGACTGTGTATTTACAGGGGGAACCAGAAAGATGTGTGCAACAGTACCCCTCCCCCATCCACAAAATGATATTAAGCTATAGGACAGTGTATTTACAGAGGGAACCAGAAAGATGTGTGCAATAGTACCCCACCCCATCCACAAAATTATATTAAGCTATAGGACTGTGTATTTACAGAGGGAACCAGAAAGATGTGTGCAACAGTACCCCTCCCCCATCCACAAAATTATATTAAGCTATAGGACTGTGTATTTACAGAGGGAACCAGAAAGATGTGTGCAATAGTACCCCACCCCATCCACAAAATTATATTAAGCTATAGGACAGTGTATTTACAGAGGGAAGCAGAAAGATGTGTGCAACAGTACCCCTCCCCATCCACAAAATGATATTAAGCTATAGGACAGTGTATTTATAGAGGGAACCAGAAAGATGTGTGCAACAGTACCCCTCCCCCATCCACAAAATTATATTAAGCTATAGGACAGTGTATTTACAGAGGGAACCAGAAAGATCTGTGCAATAGTACCCCACCCCATCCACAAAATTATATTAAGCTATAGGACTGTGTATTTACAGAGGGAACCAGAAAGATGTGTGCAACAGTACCCCTCCCCCATCCACAAAATGATATTAAGCTATAGGACAGTGTATTTACAGAGGGAACCAGAAAGATGTGTGCAATAGTACCCCACCCCATCCACAAAATTATATTAAGCTATAGGACTGTGTATTTACAGAGGGAACCAGAAAGATGTGTGCAACAGTACTCCTCCCCATCCACAAAATGATATTCAGCTATAGGACAGTGTATTTACAGAGGGAACCAGAAAGATGTGTGCAACAGTACCCCACCCCATCCACAAAACGATATTAAGCTATAGGACAGTGTATTTACAGAGGGAACCAGAAAGATGTGTGCAACAGTACTTCTCCCCATCCACAAAATGATATTAAGCTATAGGACAGTGTATTTACAGAGGGAGCCAAAAAGATGTGTGCAACAGTACCCCACCCCATCCACAAAATGATATTCAGCTATAGGACAGTGTATTTACAGGGGGAACCAGAAAGATGTGTGCAACAGTACCCCTCCCCCATCCACAAAACGATATTAAGTTATAGGACTGTGTATTTATAGAGGGAACCAGAAAGATGTGTGCAACAGTACCCCTCCCCCATCCACGAAAAGATATTAAGCAGGACTATGTATTTACAGAGGAAACCAGAAAGATGTGTGCAACAGTACCCCCTCCTCCATCCACAAAATGATATTAAGCTACAGGACAGAGTACTTACAGAAGGATGCAGAAAGATGTGTGCAACAGTACCCCTCCCCTGTCCACAAAATGATATTAAGCTATAGGAATGTGTATTTACAGAGAGAACCAGAAAGATGTGTGCAACAGTACCCCTCCCCGTCCATAAAATGATATTAAGATAGGACTGTGTATTTACAGAGGGGACCATACATAATACTGTTGCTGCTGCATAACACCGCTATGTCTAATAGCACATGTGACATCTTTCAAATGTAGCATATATGTGCCTCGTATGTGGTTAAACAAATTCATAGTAGTTATGTGACCTCTACCTCGTCAGATGGATTATGTATGCATAGCTTGTATCTGTCACCACTGACCTGCAAATATTAGCTACACACATAAAATGGGGATGCATCCACAGTAACATTGCCTATGTTCTAATATATCTGGAATTATATCTACCTAGATACAATACACGTGTTACCCTGAGCAAAGGTCATGTACTAAATGGTCACATGTACTCAATATGTGTGCAACATGCAAATAACTAGTAAACATGATGCATGTAAAACTGCACCCAGACTATGCTATACCATCCATAGGTTGGGTGCACTGTCCATCAGACACAGACTGCTTAGGTAACACAGTACTCAGGCCTGGGCACAGCTGTCATCATATGCACAGCTGTCAACAATGGGCAATGTGTGCGTGGGGGTGGGGTTGATGGTTAATGACATATTTGGGCATCTGTAAGGCATGAATAAGTTACTGTGTTGAGCTCGAGAGACTGGACAGTGAGGGGGGTGAAGTCTTCATTGTTTTGTGACTATATCATAGTGGGCAGTGATTAGGTATATCTGTGTGTGTGTGTGTGTGTGTGTGTGTGTGTGTGTGTGTGTGTGTGTGTACAGGGACACACCTCCAGTGGATGATGCAGTATTGTGTCAGGGTCTCATGGGTAGGCCCCAGCCACCCACAGAAGACATATGTGCTGAACATGCATGACATGTTCTTGGGGATGCTGTCTCCTGGTAGGGTCAACAGCATGCAAAGAGGATGGAGTGTGACTGGTGCATCATGTCATAAGTGGTCTATGCATGAGCATTCCATCCATGTGTGCATCCATGTTGCCCCAGAATATCCTTAACACTTGATGGCAGTATTGAGGTTGTAGCACTAAAGGTCTTAAACCATGTCCTCCCTCCATGGTAAGCCCCCCACCAGAGGTGAATGTGGACCAGCCATGGGAAGTGAGGTGGTCATAATGAGTGGCAGTACAGAGGAAACTCTGTATACCAAATGTCCAGTACAGAGCAAACTCTGTATACCAAATGTCCATCTTTTTCACATGTAGCCCATGCAATCCCAGATATCTTCACACAGACCACATACTACCCCAACCAGTTCAGTTATAACTGCATTGGTTTTCACCTCTCCCTATATTATGGCCCTTCATGAACACTGACTATCAGTTATCAGGAGAGGGAAGAGTGCCCCTGGTGTCTTTGGTCAATGGCCTGCTCACCACTGAGGTCATCATCCTGCTCAATGGAGCTGGCAGCAACCAAGGGGGACTGTGATGCTGGAGATGAGGCCACTCCTTGGGAACATGTGTCAGTGTCTTCCTGTCCTTTACTGGTATCCCAGCAGGTGGGCTTTACAGGCATGAAATCTGCATCTATCACACTGCCAATGTGTACTATAAATACTGTGACCCCAAGTTTACTGTGATTTGACTGGTCAGAGCTAGAGAGTTTCTCATTATCAGGTAGGCCTGTATCTGCAGTGAAGGACCCTGATAACGCAATACCTGTGAAAACACCAAAATATTCCCCAGTCTAAGGATTAACCCTTCAGCAATGCTCACTGCCAAGTCAAAGTACTCCTATGTATTATAAATTGCTATAGAAAACAATGTTTACCATACCATAGGCAGAAGCTTTTGGACTTGCAATCATGATATTCATTTAAAAGAAAGAAGCCATGCTTGTAATTTGCATGACTCTGAAGAAAACAATTTAGGTAGATACTACATGACCGAGACCTACAGTAGCCCACCCAAACACAGGTCCAGACAATATTGATATGCAATTTCCAAATGTCTTTATAGTCAGCTTAGTGGATATGGCCATCCTGAGACAATGTAGCAATTGTTCACAGACAACCATTTAATCTTTAAAAAAACAAACATAGTATGTGAGAGAGGCACATACACAATTTCACTGGAGGAAAAAGTCTTGCATACAATCAGGATTGTCAAAAACACACACACTCAACATCCACCACACACATAGACCAACCTATGCTGACGCATTAAAAAGCAATCTTCCCAAACTACAAAGATCTCCTAAACCTATCAACGGTAACGCCTAGACTCAGCATCCGCTATAACACTCACCAAAAGCAACTCCAAACACCACACATACTCCTATACCTAGTGGACCCCCATGAGAAAAGCTCATAAGGCAAGCCAACACATTACCAAGGACTCTTGTCATAGGGGACTCCAGTGTATGACACACAGATGCCTCACTCACCAGACTGAATAATGAAAAAATAATATTTAGTTGCTTATCTGAAGCCAGAAGCCACTGAGTTATGCACACACTCAGGTCACTACACCACAGCTATCATTTTGAATCTATCATAGTCCATGTAAGAGTTAATGACTTGAGAAGTTCTTCCTTTGACTATATGAAGAGGGACATTGCTGAGATCTCTGAATATGTGTCTCAGGCAGATATATGTCTTTGATTGAGCAGCATTCTACCTTCACCAAGAATGGTGCTGTAGTACAAACAAAAGATGATCGACTTCAATAATTGGTTAAGTTTCTGGTGTCTTGCTAGGGGGGGGCCTATATTTTTCAATATGGGAGGACATGGGTAACAGACCATGTTGCTTTACAAATGTTGGTCTGCATCTGTCTCCCCTAGGTTTCTGAATTTGGCTAAAACTTTATCCACCCCCTTAGAGCATTTTTTAGGCAAAATGTCAAATTGACAAAAATGCCGACACAGCAAATAATATCCAAAGAAACCTAAAGGTGTTACTGCTCAATCCTAGGAGCCTGAACAAGAAAATCCACACCCTACAAGCTCTCCTCACTCTGAAGAATATAGACATTGGAGCTGTCACTGACATATGGTTTGAATAAACAGAAAGTACTCCAGTAGTACTCCTGCCACACATTTAGACCATCAGCTGCACAGATGGGGACAAAAGATGGAGGAGTGTCAGTCTGTATTAGCAACAGCATAACCCTGCATTGGTTAACCAAGACGATGGCTTGGAATTTATCCATGAGCAAACCACTATAGGCAAAGTCCCATAGCATATCCTAGCAAGCTACAGGTCACTTCTCAATGTCCCCAGAGTTCCATAGCTTGTACCTAGACATACTGGATGCACTCACCATTAAGCCAAACACCCTATTCATTCGAGATTTTAACTAACCCTCTATAGACTGGAAAACATACACTGCCTCATACTCACAGGCACAATGATTCTTAGATTTTATTAACACGAATACCTTTGACCAGACAGTGCTGTCAACCACCAGACCCACCGGAGGTACAAGCATACTGGACCTGGAACTCACTAAAATGAGGAGTGTTGCAACCCCCCCCCCCCATGTCATGTCTTCACTGGTGAGATCAGTCTCCTTTGAAATAAAAATCAACTCAGCAACCCCAGAAAACCCTGTCGTTAGGAACTATTCCAAAGCAAACTACACCCTATTAAGCGATAGTTTATCAAACTTCAATGCTCTTCCCAACCCAGAGTTCACAACAACCTATGCAGAATTGTTCACAGAGACCCTGTACAACCATGTAAATGGCTGTATAGTGGTTTTTATACCTACTAGAAGTAAGTTCAAAACAAACTCTAAAAACAAACCACACTGGTAGAATCCTAACCTTAATAGAGTATATAACAAAAGGGAAATCATCATGGCTAAAATCAGGAAGAGCTACTCCCATAATAATAGGAGCTCTCTAACTTGTTGGACTTAATTAGTTCTCTTAGGAAACTAAGAGGACTAATTAAGTCCAACAAGGCCATTTATGAGGTCAAGACAGCCTCACAGGCTAAAGACAACCATAAGGCCTTCTATAGCTATGTGAGAAACCTCAAAGACAACGCACAACAGCATCCCAAACTGATGGTCAATGGAGCCACCTTCAGTAAGTAGACATGACATAGCAAATTTGCTGGCTGACAAATTCAATTCAAACTTCACCCCCCACTACTCTCACCTCCCTCCACAAAATACCTACTAATATGGAGTACGTCCAGGTAGTGCTCCCTAAGGCCAGAACCACAGCCTCAGTGAGCCCTAACAATATCCCAGGATACCTCCCAAATAGCTGCAAACATGTCCTATCAGGACCACTTGAGTCCCTTTTCATCTATAGTCTCAAAACAGGCTTTGTACTATGAGAATGAAGACTGCAATGGTTACCCTATTTCACAAGGGTGAACCATCAACCAATCCCAGAAACCACATGACCTATTAGTCTGGCTAGTCTAATATGCAAAGGCATGGAACAAATAATCGTGGAAATGATCAACAAATACATAGGTGACCTTCAGATACTGTACCCAACCCAGTTTGGCTTTGCCAAGGGAAGATCATACCTACTAAACCTTGTGGACTTCTATGAGAAGCTCATCAAGGAAATGGATGAAGGGAAAATCATGCATATTGTCAAACTGGGCCTGGCTAAGGTGTTTGATATAATACTCCATTTGAGTATAGTTAAGAAACTCACTGAACTGAGCACAAACCTCTGTATAATTTACTGGACTGCCAACTGGCTCACAAATAGGACCCAGGAAGTCAGGACTGGTGATACCACCTACACTAAGAAACCAGTTATCAGTGGGGTACCTCAGTGCTGGAATAGCTCCTATTTGGCACCTACTTCTCAGAGGTAAAGGCTAATGTCAAGGGCCTTTGGTTGGCCAAGTTTTCAGATGACTGCAAATTGGGAGCTATCATAGATTACTCCCATGATACAAACATCTTATGACAGGGTTTAACACAGACAAATGACTGGTGCCAAAGTCACGGAAGTAGCCGTCCACAAAAATCACAAAAACTGATAGGCCAAAGAAGAGCCATAAAGACAATAAAGTGAACTATTGAGGATAATAAAGAAATTATGTATTGTTACTATTATATAAAAAGCCCAGAATTTTCAGGCACAAAATATACAAAATGATTAAGACAGAAATTAGAGGAAAGAAAAATACTTCCACAAGAAAAACTGTCAGAAGCTTCAAGTAAAAATTTGTATTCATTAATACAATGTATTTGTGAAAAACAGTATATAGATCAAGAAACCTTGATCTGTTTGGAAAAAGAAGCATCTGAGGAAGTGTGAAAATATAAACAACAAAACCAAGAGATATTTGAAAAGTATAAAAAATATATATGGACATGGGAAAGAAAGAGAGATTTGATATGGTGCAATGTTTATGCAAAGGAGAAAGCAAAAATTAATCAATGTAAAGAAGGCAGCCCAAAATATATCCAAAGAGAAATACAGGAAAAGGCCTCCAAATATGGCAAATTTCACAATAAAAAAATTAATATCACAAAGATGGAATGTAAAAAAGAAAATTAGTAAAGTAGAAGTTAAAAAAATAGAAGTTGAAGTTATGGAGTGCCTGCAAAGTGAAGGATTTGGTGTAGAAGGTCCAACACAGGTCACATCACAGCAGGATGGAGTGAGTCCCCAAAGTAGTGAAAAACAGGAAGATCAGGAAACATCTGAAGAAGAAATGTGGACATGGGAAAGAAAAAGAGATTTAATATGGTGTAATATTTATGCAAAGAAGAAAGCAAAACTAACCAATACAAAAAGAGCAGCACCAAAGATATTTGAAGAGAAATACAGGCAATGGAATTCGGACATGGAAAACTTTTCAATACAAAAAAATAAGAAGAAGAGAGGAAAAGCGGAAAAGGAGATTAGTAATGGAGAAGTGAAAGAAACAGAAACTGAGGTTATGGAGTACCTGCAAAGTAAAGGATTTAGTGTAGAAAATCTAATTCAGAAAACATCACAACAGGATAGAGTAATGGATAACCAAATTAAGGGGAAACCAGTGGAACACGAAGCAATTGGTCAGGTGCCATATGAAGATAACTTGGAGCCTTCCACAGGAAACCAGTATAGAAGTTCATTTGAAGCTAGACAGCAAGGGAAGGAACAGGAAACTGTGGGAATTCTGATGCAGTCAATGTTGAGGAGTGATAGGCCAGTGAGTTCCCATATGATAGAGCAATGGACGGCACAGGATGAAATTGAAGAGAATGTGCCACAGGAAGATGCTATAGAATCTTCTATAGAATGCCCACAGGAATTGGAAAACAAGGGACGTGCCCTCAGTTTGGAAGAAAATGAGCTAAGAGAAGGGTTACTTGATTTAATAGACATAGACAAATATATTAAGATCAATGAAAGAAATAGACTGCAGAAGGTTAATAAAACCCAAAAAGTCAGAAGTCTGATAAAACAAATGAACACAGTAATTAGGACTGTTCATAGAGATCCATGTGATATAACAGAAGTAAAAAGGATATATTACTGTGCAGCTAAATTAATAACTGATAAAGTTCTACCACAAGAACACAGGGTAGTGAGGTAAAGGAAGGGGAGAAATCAAATACCATCATGGAAGTATCGAACAGAGAAAACTATAAAGCAACTAAGACAAGACGTGTCACTATTAGAAGAGTATAGAAAAGGGAACAGATCAACAAAAATACTCAGAAAGATAGACGTGATAAAAGCAATGTGCAGTTTTAGAACAGACCCGGAAGTATCATGCACTATTTCAAATAACAAACTAAATATTTCAGCACAGGCGGAAAAAACTTAGAAGATATGCAGATAAATATAAAGGAAAAGTACAAAATAAGCAATTTACTGATGACCCAAATAAGTTTTATAGAGAACTGGGAAATAAGGTAAAAGGAATTGAAAGACCACCAAAAAAAAAGAAGAAATAGAAACATTTTGGAGAAGTATTTATGAAGTCCCTTTGGAACATAACAAAGATCCTAAATGGATAGAAGATATTAAAGAAAGAATAAGAGGTTTAAAGAAACAGGATATGAAATGGGATGAAGTAACTGCCAGAGAGACTGAAACAAAGTTAAGAAAAGCCTCTAATTGGAAAACCCCAGGCCCAGATGCAGTACCTAACATTTGGCTGAAAGTATTAGCATCTTTGCACAAAGATTTAACCATGAGTAAGAACTATTTATATGCGCATCCCGAACAGACACCAACCTGGTTAACAACAGGAAAAAAATGCTCCTACTTAAGAGTGAACCTTCAAGGTACCCTAAAAATTATAGACCAATAATTTGCCTTCCAACAACATATAAACTATACACGGGAATTGATGCTGACAGAGTTTATAGTCATTTAGAAGAAAACGGAATTATGGCAGTAGAACAAAAGGGCAATACAAGAAAGTCATATGGAATATAGGATCATTTGTTGTTAAATAAAGTCATAGTGGAGAACTGTAAAAGGAGGAAGAATCTAAGTATGGCATGGATTGACTACAAAAAAATCATTTGATAGCATTCCACATTCATGGATAAAAGAGTGCTTAAAAATGTATAAGATACACTCTACACTAATCTACACTAATTGACTACATTATTGTGACCGTGAAACAGTGGCAGACCACTTTGCAATTAAGCCATGATAAAGGACAAATTATTATCCAAAGGATAAAAATCAAAGGGGGATATTCCAGGATGACCCTTTGTCAGTGCTGCTGTTCTGCCTTGTCCTTAACTCATTAAGCTGTTTACTTAACAGCTTAGGCCATTGCTATAATTTGGCCCCTAGAAAACAACAAAATGGAAAGACTTCTCATCTTCTCTCTTTGTCAATGATTTAAAACTGTATAGCTCATCAGATGAGGAACTGAAAGCACAACTGCAAGTTGCCAACATTTTTTCAGATGATATAAGAATGTCATTTGGTCTTGATAAATGTGCAAATGCAACCTTTAAAGTAGGAAAACTGCAGCACTAGGAAAACATCAGTTTGGGACAAGAATGTGATATAAAAGAACTTGAACAAGAAGGAGTTTATAAATATTTGGGAACTGATGAAGGATCAGCAATAAAACCTGAACAAATGTGAATAAAACTGAGTAAGGAATACTTCAGAAGACTTAAATTAATCCTGAAAACGTTACTGACATCTAGGAATAAAATTCAATATATAAACCAATTTGCTCTTCCTGTCTTAACTTACAGTTGACTGGCCCAAAAACGTGTTCGATAGATTAGATAGGAAAACAAAAAGGATGCTTCATGCTTCATGCTCACCAAATGATTTATAAAAATCTGTGCATACCAAGATTATATATTCCCCATTCCAAAGGAGGGATGGGCCTCCTTGAAATTGATTATATGTACAGCTCTGCAATCGTGGGACTCCACACATATCTGCTGACCTCACAAGTCCCAAATGTAGTGAAATTTTTGAAACATGAGGAGAATAAATCTAAGATGACTTCTCTGCTTAATCTAGCAGAAGCATATCAGCGTCAAGCAAGAATAGAAATTAAACCAGAAGTAGACAAAAATCAGGCAGCAAGTGAATGTTCCAAACACAACAGAAAGAATATAAGGTGAAGGATCAGCTGAGAAGGGAAGAAATATTGAAAATGCATAAATATAGCTGCAAGTATAGAAAACTTCTGGAAGAACCTCATGTTGATCAGGAACAAATGCAGGAATGGTTAAGGAGAGGCAAATTCAAACCAAGAGATGAAAGGTAAATATTGGCAACCCAAGATAGTGGGCTGCATGCACATTGGTTTATAAAGTCCATTAAACATGTGAAAGAAACAGACAAATGCAGGTTTTGTATAACTGAATTGGAAACAGTTGCACACCTCATTACTGGTTGTGACATACTAATGGCAGAAGGACTGTATACTGAAAGGCATAATAATGTGGCAAAACTGTTGCACTGGGGATTGTGCAAACATTATGGCACTGAAGTGGCTGAAAAACACTGGAAACATGAGCCACAAAGCATAACAGAAAATGAAGAAGTTACATCACTTGGGATCATCCATTACCAGTAGTTCAAAAAATAGATGCTAGAAAACCAGATATAGTGGTCCAAGAAAAGAAGACAAAAGTAGCATTTATCATTGAATTTGCCATACCCAGTGACTACAGTGTCCTGTGTACAGAGAGACACAAAGCCGTAAAATATCAGGATTTGCAGGCAGAAACAAGAGCAATGTGGAAGAAAGATACCCAGACTGTTCCAACAGTAGTAGGAGCAACAGATCTTATAAAGAAGAGTCTACAATCGTATTTAGATATGCTACCAATACATGTAACTCTGTACGAATTGCAGAAGTTGTCATTAGTGGGCACATTGCGGGTGCTGCAAAGAGCACTACTGGCTGACATCAAAGAGTGAAACAATACTAATTTCATGAACTTTAATCGTACTTTGACTTAGGAATGGGGTCCATTCCCGTCATGGTATTAGAAACCCAAAAGACTTGGAGAAATTAAAAAAGAAAGATTCTATAGAAATGAGAAGTGTACTAACTGGTTCTCTGACAGAGTAGCCGAATCATGGAACAGAATACCAAATTACATTAAAGCAAGTACTAGTTTAGATATTTTTAAGTACAGCCTGGACAGTTATAATGGGAACAAGTGTTCTGGTATATTGGCAAACTAGAAGGGCATTAATTGCCATGCTTGAAATATTTGTATGTACGTAAGAGAATCTGGGGTATAAACACACTGTCCAATGCAGATCACCTTAAAGCTCTATCTCTGTACTCCTTCACCTACAGGTTACTGAGAGGCCTTGCATACAAGGCATCCTCAGATCCAGCTCTGATGGACCTTTTGCACCTCCACAAAATGAACAGCATCAGGACCACTAGATCCAAGGATGTACATTTTGCTTGTGAAATAAATATTTTTTCATATAAAGATAAATAAATATATAAATAAATAACTATAAATTTAAAATATAAATATAATATATATTTTTATTTAAATATAAATTTATAAATAAATAAAAATAAGTAAATATAAAAATAATGTGACATGCTGACAAGATAGATATGCATCTCAGTGGATCCCCATGCTGTGGAAGAGGCTCCCCATCCATGTGAATCAGAGTCCATCCCAAAGCCTATTTAAGTGTAAGTTTGACCAATGGATGGAAAATTGGAAATTCACCCCCTGGTCTGGCACCCATCTCTCTGATGGATAGAGGCAAACAGTAATGCCTAAATATACCCCCAGCATAACCTCTACGAACTTCCTAACATACCCCCTCCTAATAAATGCCCATGATACAGATGGACACAACTGAGTTGGATTGCATGGCTAGGCTTATAAAGGCCCTAGTGGTCATAAGCATAGTATATAACTATGAACCTATATTGAAACAGGCCATCTTGAGGCACCACCACTGGATATTCATTGTGCCATGTGCAACTCAGGACCAACATCTTGCTCTCTACAGTGGACTACAGAATTGCCCATACCCCCTCCCCCCGACAGAGATGCCAGGAACTCCTTTGGGTAAACACATCAACAACAATGGTGTCCAGAGGTCAATATAATGATACATTTATACAGGGCAACAGCTAAGAACAACACAAGAAAACAAATTTGAAACAATCATTAATCTAAATATGAAACAGTGAGGATGCAAACACATATTGTAGTAAGGTAAGAAGCAGATTAAATTTAAACATAAATAGATACAATGTAAATATTTACAAGACTTTAACCTTGAAATAACTTTAAGACTGGTTACAATGTATTAGAGTCAGTGTCAATGCTAAGCTTGCTATTCAAAGTTTTAGGCACAAGACTAGTTATCAGTACAAAGGGGATCAAAATAATGGAAAGGTGTTATCCCTTATTACCCCCTAGAAGTGACCATAGAAAAGAGAATTGCTAGGGAAACCACTTGCTAATACAGAAGTCCAGGGAAGTGGATAATGCTAACATGTGCTCTTGTTCAGATATGGCAGCAATTACAGATCAGCTCAGCAGAATAAGTCAAAGAATCGGTCAGCCAAGTTAATTTTTCCTCTGGGAGGAAAAGGTGAATGCCATGTTTTGATAGTGTTTACCCATTTGATCTTATCAGAGTAGTCTTGCCTTGTACTACAACTACATGTAAGTAGAGCAGCACTATGTGTGTGTTGCCCCTGAGGCCATTAGCCTAGTAACCTCCTATGATCATAGAACTGCATCTGAATAGGGGGGGGTGTATGTGTGTGTGTCATTATACATGTTGTGGACACCTATGTTACAGCAATGCATGGGCTGGTAAGGGAGAACACTAGTGAGCTTAGGTCTGACAGCACAATGCTCCAAACAGAGACATAGTTGTTGTGTCTTTTGGCTTTTCCTGGTTAGGGGTCGCCACAGCGGAACTCCGGTCCACTAATGATTGGCAGTAGATTTTTACGTGCCGAGTTTCTGGCCCTGACGCACAACCTTCAACGAAGGTACGCCCATTCACACATGTCTCCACACAGAAGACGCTCTAGCTGAGAAACGAACAGGACGTCTTACTGTGAGGCAACAACGCTACCACAGCACCACCACCGCAGTAAAACAGATACATAGTAATGAGCCAAAAATGAACGTTTCTCTGTGCAGCTTTACCATGTGTTTGAATCACACAATTTTTCTATTGTGCTAGTTGATCAGACTGCACTGGCCGATTAGCATGAGCAGTGAGAATCTTTATGAATCCAGCTCAATGTGTGTAAGTTATAAAGAGGAATGTCGAATGAATAGCTTTCATTATTAACCTGTTTCTATGGATGAAAACTTGTATAACCACATCTTAAGGTATGTGTATTTGATTTTTAATACTGTGCAGAAAAAAATAAAAATCCAGAATATTTTAGCATACAGCATTTTGTGTGATTCGGTGGAAGTTAAGTCAACATTGTCCTTTATAAATACACTGCTAATTTCTGTATCCTCCTGGCTGTTCTGATACACTACCTTTTTCCTGTCAACTTGCTGGTTGAAGGCCTTCCCAAAAAACAGTGAAAAACTAAACCAATTTTCTGCTGCTTCACCTATGAGAGTTGATGGCATTTAAAAAATGCTGTTGCCTGGTTTTGTGCAGAAAGAATGAGCTTTCGTGTTTTACTGCTCTGTCTGCTTTTTATGCATTTGTACGTGTAAACAATCTCAATAATTACATATTGTATTTTGAAGCAGTTGTAACCCTTGTTTGCCTGCTTCATCTGTTTTCTGCATACTGTTATCCCATCACTGCGGAACATTCAAGCTCTGTAAATCCATGACAAATAGCTTTCCTTCATCTCTCATGTATGTTTTCATTTGTGTCCCCTTCTGACCAAAATAACGTCAGAGATATCACTTCAAGGATGCTTTATTCACAGTTTAAGTCTGAAGTGCTTTCTACCACACACTGTGAATTTTAGCTTAGCTCTGACAAAAAACACAGCAAAAGAGAAGGTGTTGAGAACAACCAGAAATAATCTACTTGGAACAAGTTTGTATGAATTAATATAGGTCAGCATGTAGGAAAAAAAACTGATTAATTTTATTTATCTAAGGTGTATCCTTTGTGCCCCTGTGACGGTTAATGACTTCGTTGGTTGTAATCATTTAAGTTGCAAGCTCACTGTTTCATACTTAATCCCAAACAGTGGAGTCAATATTAGACTTGTGGTCATTGTATCTGACAACATATTCTTAGAATAACAAATATTACTTTTATGATAGAACTTCTGTCGTATATACTACACATATAAGTACATATTACCAGGCATGGATAGCCAATTTTTTCAAGGTTTGCATTCACAAACTTCATGATAATGTGCAAAAACCACACTTATGCTGTTTTCATACCTTAGAAGTTAGTGTTGATAGATCTGAAAATGTGTCATAATCTTAGGGATAAGAATGCACTAACAAAAACATAATTATGGAATACTCTGGAAAAGATTCAACACACAGAAAATTATGATGGAGTTGCAGATTGCAACCAGCCTTCAACAGCTGTGAGGCTACATTCCCTGGGGAGGTCCCTGGCCCTCTGAAATGAGCTGTTGCTGATCTCTCATGGGGCAGGCAACACCAGCAGGTGGAATGTTAAATGGACTGATGATTGGCATAGATGGACTTTGACATGTATCGGTGGAGGATGCTAGTGGTTTCCTTCTGCTCCACTCATAAATCCAACAGCTTCATATTCTTAATAAGCAGTGTATGGTGCATATTTGAAACTGTACAAAAAAAGAACAACTTCATTTCTTAACTCAATGAACATTTTAACATCCAGCCTTCAAAGCTGCTACTACTACAGTAACACAAAACACACTAAAATTAATTTACCACCAATAGAAAAAGAATAAGTACTGAAAAACTGGTTGAAAAAGCCTTAAAGCCCTCTCTTAATATAGTTCAACTAAGCAGTATGTCCTTAAAAGTTGTTTCTAATAAAATAACTGAGTATAAAAATATAAAGAATTATAACCAGGTATCTAATAGTAACCAGACTGCTATGTGTTGGAGAAAATGGATGTTATGAAATACTTCTTGAGAGTGAATTAAAGGTCAAGAGTTGACTATCCATTTCAAAAACAGATAACAAAGTGGTTATGATCAGACACCTGATCCTAATTCTTTATAATGCATGGGGCTTTCTTGTATTTGTCAAATATGTGTATTTTCTATACATTCTGTACAGAAGGAAACACTTGTGCATGTGTTATATGTACTATTTCAGAAATTTTCATTATTTCGTGTATATATTTTTATGGGTGAAGTAATTAATTAAATTTTCTCATGTTTTAGTGAAACGACATATATATATATATATATATATATTTATTTATATATATATATATATATATATATATATATATATATATATATATCGCTTAAAGAGTTTTAGGAACTGTTTTTTTACTTTCAGTTTTTTTCTTATCTTTGAAGGTGTGGTTTTAATGTTACTTGAAGTGTCAAACTGTCTTTGATGTGTATTTTTTCTGTGTCCTTATATTTACTGCACTGTGTGGAAAGACATGCTTTTATCTTTACTGTTCGTATATTTGCTTAACATTTAAATGTGTTTACTTGCAACTACATTGCTATTTTCTCTTCTAGGTGTGCTGTTTTGTACAAGACCCAATCTTAATATAACATATATAATTCTTAGAAGTGCTTAACAAAATCTTCTTAAGCATCTTTCTGATGTCAGAAAAGTGATTAACAAGCATGTCTTTTCTCAATGTCAAAGTGTAATTGAGGTGCTGTGTGCACTACAACTTAATAAATAACAACAATAAATAAGAACGCATATCATTATGTGCTAGGAGCTAACTCCACTGATAAAGCACAACATTATAAATTTCACATCTAACCCATTATTAAATCCCATAGTCTGGAGTTTCCAAACAAAAAAAAAGACATCCCTACTTTTTCATTAAAATAGGTGGTACATCTAAACCCATGATATATAAAGTAAAAAAATCTCAAAAAACAAATTTGCATTGCTACAGGAGTACTAACTGAAGCATTCTGTGAATCCCTAATGTTTTTTGCATTGAACAACTCAGCATATACTACTGCAAATTCACGAGACCCCTTATGCTGATAAACCTTAAGAGAATGTCCAATAATGAAATTAATAGTCCTTAAATTCCTAAAAGGGCATATAGAGCATATTGAGCAACTCTTACAAGGTGGAGTATTAATGGAAAATTATGCAGATTCTGAAAAGAATATATCCTAATGGACTGAATGGATCAAATAAGCTTGGTGAATTTCTAAAAATCTACAAATAGCAGTCCAAGAAAAAAGCCTAGATAATTGTCCCTGAAAACACTGTATATTAAATCTCACAGTAAGTGCTTTTGTCAAGCCAGACTTCTTCAGATTCAGTTTGTATTTTTGTGTTTTGAATTTCTAAAAGGTATACTAGAATGAATAATCCTAAGATCAAAGTCACTTAAAACTATATGCCAGTGTTTTTAATTACTATGGCTATGCTTTTCACAAAAAAAGCCTACATTATCATAAAATATGTGTCTTATAAACTGGAATTTTGAAGGAAAAATTCTAGCTTCATGCCCCCTTTATCTTTCAACTATATTTCCAGTATTTACCGTGTTAAGAAAAGTGGTGAGCATTTCTGTAGTGTAGGTTTCCGCATTCAGTATCTCCAGTCAGCTATACGTTAAAGTTCTTTATCTTCAGAGCAGATCCTCTTGGACCAAAAGAAACTCATTTAATAAATAATTCACCAAATGTGGCCGTGAAAAATGCTAACTATCAAAAAGTTATTAGCTGCTGTAAATTTCTGAAACAGTGGACTATAGTTTACCTTCCTTAATATACAGTAAAATTTCTAATTGTTCAATGACTTTTTCCTGCATGCTACAAGTAAATGAAATTCCCACATCATCTAATTAAGTTTATTAACTATTGTAAAAAAATCACTTTGTGCCTTTTAAAATATAATTCATCGATACAGTGCATATACAGGAATAACATTGATAGCAAAATAAAAATCTTTATAAATGTACTATGTCTCTAACCAGCCCATAAACAGAGTTACATAACTGTTGCAAATTTTGATCCTATAGCTGTACCTTTAAGTTGCAAAAAATAGTCACCATAAAAACAAGTTGCATTTCAAACAAAATTATGCAATATGTATAATAAAATCCACGTACTAAGAAAGGGGGTGACTGAGCTGGAGCTATAGACTCACATGTCAGAAACAGGCCTTGTTGCTTCTAGTCTTGGTTTAGTCGGAAAACCTGTACTAGTATCAGCCAAAATAAATAGGCCCAGCTCTAAGCCTAAGAAGTGCATAACTCAGCACTGCTCCTATCACTGAAAGCCCCTAACAAGTTTAAAAAAAAATGACTAATGTTACTATATTTGGGTCTTTAAAGTGACCACCTTTGGTTGCAATATAAGGTCAGTTACATTCAGAGTGTTTTCTAATGCCTTCTACTTGGAAAAGTATAGATGTTCCTTGAGGTACAGAGATATTCTTGGGTACTTGGGAAGGCAATTAAAATTGGGAATATGTGGATTCTCATTGTACTGATTTATTTATGCTTTTCAATCAAAACACCTTTTATTTGTCATTCTATCCAGTAGCTTCCTTAATTAGTTTTATAGATCAGGTGTCGATGTTAAGTATTCAGCAGATTAATTTAATAAAGCATAACATATTTCCACATATTTAAATCCTTGAATTACCATGATATTACCACTGCTACTCCTTCTCAGCAGGTTTTGCTACAGTGGGTTTAGCACCAACTAACAATTTCAAGGTTTGTCATTCTGACACAGAGATTGTATAACATGTATAACAAATGCACAATTGCTATATAAATTAATTTTTATAATATTATAAAGAATATAAAAAGCTCTGACAAAAGATGGCAGAAGAAATGCGATTTCCCTCCTGAAGCTAACGCTTATTATTACTTTATCAAAACAGAATTCTTGGTGGTGGGCAGCCTTTAATTACCATAGTAATGCATACAGATAACTAGAGATCTGAAAGAATCTCTGGTTTTGAAATCCTTGTGGTATGGATAATGAGCTAGAGAGAAATTTCAGCCCTTTGGACAGCAAAAAATTAACAAATCACTGGCTATTTTTCTTTTCTCTATGTTGGGCTTTGAAATAATGGTTAAGGTGTTTACTGCACAGACACAAAGCACAGGGTTTGAGTCTCACCTTTGAAGGAAATTGGCTAGACTTAAAATGGCCAACAAGGGCTGCTAGTCTATTACTTACATAAGTCATCTTTCATTGACGCTCCACATTTTAAGTGTTCTATATTCCTTATTAGGGCTTTAAAGACAATGCATTTCATAAATTAACATTTTTTAAGGTTTCTTAAGATAAGGAGTGTCATGAATCTGCAGTAGTTTATGCAATTAGTTAACCACATAAAAAGTATTATATAGGGCAACCTAAAATAAGTTAATATTAAAATACAAGAACACATTAGGGATACCCAGAATACTTCAGTTACTAGTCCAGTAGCACTGCATTTTCTGCAGGTATATACACAATGTTGGTTAGGGTTGCCACCTTTTCAAATGGCCATAGTGGGACATTTTCGGGACACTCATCAGATTTTACAGGCCGACACAAACCCACGGTCAGTGCAAAGGATAGAACTTTCCTTTTTTGCCTAAATATAAGGTTATTCTTGTAGCAGTTTAGTTGCTTATCCTGTTTCTTGTAACATGTAGGTATTTTAGATACAGAAATAACTATTTTATGCAACTATTACATAATATATGGGACATAATTATGTCCTACAATCTCAGGACATTTGCCATTTTTAATATTTTTGGTCAGGACATAACCGCCCAAAGAGGGACTGTCCCTCGCAAAGTGGGACAGGTGGTAACCCTAATGTTGGTCCTTTGACATTTATTGTTACTAGTCATTGTGAACATTCAGAACTGTGTTTTAATACAGTATATCACATACATTAAAGGAAAGAATGCATTTTTTATGCAGGACACTCCAGCCTATGTGACTAAGTAATGAGTTATATATGAAATTTGTAGTTAAATGGGTTATTGTTGGAGTACTTTCCTAACAGACTACAATGTTAATTGTTATTAGGGGCTTTTTGTTATTATTATTAAAATGTTATACTTTATTAATCTAGTGTAAACTTTTAGGAATTACTGCCTAAATTAACAATATTGGGAGAGGGTCGTAAAACTTTGTTTTGTCTTTAATTGTTTATTTATGTTAGTGACAAATTAATTTCAATTAATATTTATGGGTTTTCTGTTAACAGAGTAGCAACTGTGAAACTGGAATGACAAAACATTAGCTGAGTTGGGAAATAAAAGTTTATTTGTTTTTAAATGTCCTCCATAGATGATGTAAAGTGTACATGCAGGGATAAAAAATGAACCAGAGGGAGGCAGAGTGAAGAGTGAATGATTTGATTTTCTTCCAGTGTAAGAAAAAAGTTATGCTCTGCAATGTAATCAAATTTTGGAACATAAAAAAATGAATAAATAACAGCAAAAGTCTAAACTACTTAAAAATAAAGAAAAATACATGTCTTCACAGGTACTTTCATGGTATGCCAGAAGAGTAGCTAGGCCATTTGGAGTCCAGGGTGAGACCTTCATTTGGCACCACACCCCCATCCCCACCTACAGTGCAAAAACATTTTTTGAACAGGAGTAGGAAAAAATACCTTGACAACAACTTTTCACAAAAACATAAGAGACCAAGTGGCTCAAAAGCAAGTCTAGAAAGGAAGTTTTATTGAAAAGAACCAGTAACAAGGCAGGATCCAAAGGTGGAAAAATTCAGACACCCAGAACTTAAACCAAAAGATAAATTCCACCTGGTACGAGCAGTAACCAACTCCAGAAAGGAATAGAAAGGAAGCTCCTAATCAGTAGTAATCCAAAACACCATGAGCAGTAAAATGAATTTAATTCTCACGTAGCTTTAATTTAATTCCTTTAATTCTCACGTAGGTTTTCATCTGCAGTAAAACAGACTTCAGAATGAAACAGTCATAGCCAGAACTAACTTATATACAATTTCTATAACAGAATAATTGAACCAAGTGAAGTAATTAATTAAGGAAGCCTTGTTATTTAAACAGAAATCTTATTCAGAAAAAAATAAATACATTGAAAACATCGTTTAAGTACTTATATAAAAGCTGTGCAGAAAAGTACTGAATACATAAATACAACAGTTTACAAAGTCAAAGGTGCAATGAATATATAAAGAAATTACATAAAACATGACATACAAGAAATAACATATGCAAACACTTATAAGACGCTCTTGTTAAAAAAAACATAAAAGAAAGTATGGTGTTGAATAAATAAGAATGTACTAAAACTACGCAATGAGATTGTTACCTTTTTGTTTTAAGACTGGAACTAAAGAAGTACATTCATTAATGCCAGGGAATGTGTGGAGTCTACCATGAGCTGACATATCAGTTCCCTTAGTTCAATATATTCTTTCCAAGAGCCCCCCCCTCCCACAGGGTTGTGTGCTATTCTTTCTAGAATAATAAATGAGAACTGTTTAAAGCCAATACATACCATTGAATGTCTATAAAGAGTATTCCTTTGGTTGCATCTTAGGATATCATTATTGTGTTCTTATATCCGTTTTGTAAATTGTCTTTCCATTTTTCCAACATAGAATGCTAAACAGGTGGAACAAATCTTTAAGTATATTATCCCTTTTGTTAACAATTTCCATCCTTTGCAAAGACAATTGATTTTAAACTATTGTTGAGTTGGACTTGCTGACACTCTAAAATGTATTTGCATTGGCTACAACTCTCACATTTTCTTCTCCCTTTTCTTTTTTCATTAGTGTAGAGGGATTCTTCATTTCTACAATATTTTAATATTATTTGCTTATGTATTGATAAAGGCAGGTCTTGGTCCCACTATACTTCTCAACTTGTCATCATTGGCCAAAATGCACCAATACAAGACACACATATATGCACAATATACTACGTAACATAAGAGCCTTAGAGTAGTTAGTTCGTAAGGGCCTTAGAGTAGTTCGTTCATAAGGGCCCTAGAGTAGTTAGTTCATAAGGGCCTTAGAGTATGTAGTTTGTAAGGGCCCTAGAATAGTTAGTTCGCACAGGGCCTTAGAGTAGTTACTTTATAAGGGCCGTACAGTAGTTAGTTCATAAGGGCCCTAGAATAGTTAGTTCATAAGAGCCCTAGAGTAGTTAGTTTGTAAGGGCCCTAGAGTAGTTAGTTCATAAGGGCCCTAGAGTAGTTAGTTCGTAAGGGCCCTAGAATAGTTAGTTTGTAAGGACCCTAGAGTATTTAGTTCATAAGGGCCCTAGAGTAGTTAGTTCGTAAGGGCCTTAGAGTGGTTAGTTGGTTGATTGTCCTGATCCAGCTGTTGGTGAGGGGAGTCAATACCATTCAAAACACTTAGCGGCATTTCATCATTTGAATTGACATTGCCATTTCTGGGGGTATTGGGGCCTATTCCTAGAGGGGGACAATATCTCTTTCCCCACCCTTTTGAGATCTCATTACTGATAGCTCTAACCAGGGAGACTGGGTTCTTTAATTAATTACTTCAATTGAATCAATTATTCTATTATAGAAGTGGTATATAAGCAAGTTGCCATGACTGTTTCAGTCTGAAGAAGTGTGTGTATTACTGTGGACAAAAAGCTACGCGTGAATTAAAGACTTTATTCATTTTACTGCTTGTGCTGTTTTTGGATTACTACTGATTAGGAGCTTCCTTTCTATTCCTTTCTGGAGTTGGTTACTGCTTGTACCGGGTGGAATTTATCTTTTGGTTTAAGTTTTATTGAACGTTTAATACATTTTCAGAGTTAATCATTTAACTGTCATGTGATGCATAACTAAACACAACATTGCTTTAACAATTTAAGCAAACCACATAGTAAACTTTCCTTTAATATATTAAAAATACACCATGACTGAATAGCAGCATAGTTTTGCTGCATGAAGATTTAAAACACTGTTGTACACAATCATTAGTTCAGGGTGTTGTGTAAGAGGGCTATCATAGAGAACCAATGCTAAAGCAACCTGTTCAGTGCAGCCTGCAGCCTGTTATTTGGTTGCCTGCCCCTTTATTATTTATTTATTTTACATTTGTTAACCGGGAGAGTCCGACTGGATACATGTCCATTTTCAGCGGAGGCCCGGGGAGAAAAGCTCCAGGTACATAACAGACATATGAACATTGTTAATGCAAAAAAGGAAGATAGTTGAGTTCTAAATACAATATAAAGATACATCACATCTTGGGAAAAAAATAACAGCAGCATATAAAAAAAAACATAGGTCAGTTACAAAGGCGAGGCGCCTTGTTAAAAAGCAGTTAAGGATAGTGAGGTAAGAGAAGGGTAAATGATAGTGGTTAATCAGGTTTAGAACAGGGACATTGCCAGAGAGTATTGAGATGGGGTTTAAGCTTTTTTTTGAATTGTAGGAATAAAGGTTCTGAGGTGAGCATGGTCGGTAGGGAGTTCCACATTTTACCTACAAAGTTTGAGAATAGAGAATCCCCAGCAGAATTATTGGCTTTGGTAGTTTGAGCTAAGATCTTATTGGAGGAGCGTAAAGATTGCAGGTTAATATAGGGGTGAATGATGTTTTTCAGAGCTGGTGTTTTCTCTGGGTGATACAGTATCTGGTGAGCCGTTTTGAGTTGGTTGAAATGGAGTTAGCTGGAAAACTCTAACCACCCTAGTTGCTTCAAGTTAGTGCAGTGGTGCATTCTAAAGGTGGAATTTGTGGCAAATCTAGCTATGTGATTGTAACAAGAAGCAAGTTTGTTAAGGGTTGTCTTGTTTAGGTTTGTAAAAAGGGGGAGGCGTAGAAAAGAGTTGATAGTAGGTGTGTACTGGCAATTGTAATTTTAGCGTGAGGAGTGAGAAAGTGTTTTACTTTATAGAGAGAGCCAAGCTTTTTATTGACGGTTTTGATGGTTAGATTGAAATGGGTGTCAAATTTAAGGGAGTTATCAATGGTAACACCTAATAGCTTTGTGTGAGCTTCTGGTGATATAGTGACTCCATTGGAGGATGTAATAGAGAAGGTGGGGGGAAGAGTCTTGTTAGTGAGTGAGAAAGTAAGTAGTTTTGTTTTGTTGGGGTTGAGAACTAGTTGACGACTTGAGAACCATTTTTCTATTAGGTTGAAGGTGTCGGGTTGAAGCAGTGAGGTCTGCCAGGTTGGAGGCAGTGCTGATGATAGTCGAATCATCTGCATATTGAATGCATGTGGCATGGGGGGTGATTGTGGGCAGGTCATTAACAAAGATGGCGAAGAGAAGAGGGCCAAGAATAGATCCTTGGGGAACTCCAAGTGTAACACGTAGGCATGTGGATAATTTGTCCTGCCATAGAACAGCCTGTTTCCTATTGGACAGGTAGGATTGGAACCATTTCAGCATGGAATTGCTGAGTGATAGTTTTTTTAATGTATGGAGGAGTTGAATGTGGTTCACCATATCAAAGGCCTTGGAGAGGTCTAAGAAAAGAGCAGATGATAGTTTATTATTGTTTCTGAAGTTATTGATGGTATTAGAAAAGGATAGTAGGGCTGATGTGGTACTGTGATTTGGCCTGAAGCCATGTTGGGAGTTGGCTATTATTTTATTTTTGGTGAGGTGTTCCATCAGTTGTTTGTGGACACACTCTTCCATAATTTTGGCCAGGGGTGAGAGTATAGCTATAGGTCTGTAGTTGGTTAGCTCTAGTGAGCTACCACCTTTATGGAGAGGAATAATGTGGGACATTTTCCATATGGAGGGGATGAAGGCTTCTGACAAGGTATGGTTTATGATTATGGAGATGGGATAGGAAATGGCCTCAGCTGCTTTTTGCAGAAACTCAGCTGGGAGAAGGTCAGCTGCTAGCTTAGTGGGTTTTAGTTTTTTAAGAAGAGATGTTATAGAGGATATGGGTACTGGATCGAAGGTAAATAGATGCTCTGATGTAGTTGTAGTATTCTGCTGGCATGGGTAGTGGAGTGGGCTGGTTGTTTGTTTGAATTGTGTGGCCAGGGATTGTATAGTTTCTGTGAAGAAACTATTGAATGTGTTAGCAATGTTTACAGGGCACTGTTGTTTGCAAGTTGTTGGAGTGGGAGTGGTTGCCTGGCCTGGGTGCAGGAGCTTGTTTAAGCCTGCCCAGAATTTTTGTGGATTATTAAGGTGTTTGTGTTGGAGGTGGAGGAAGAAGTTTTTTTATCATTTAAGATCATTCTTTTAGTTTCATTTCTAAGTTGCCAGAAGGTTTGGTGGGAGTGTGGGTCTTTAGAGGTACGCCATGTGACCCACATCTTGTTTCTAGATAGGATTTTGGATTTTGTTTCCTTAGAGAGCCATGGTGCGGTTTTGGTTTTAGTTCTAATGGACCGTATTGGAGCATGGGAATCTAGAATCTTGAGGAAGGTGGTGTTGAAGTAGATAATTGCCTCTTCAAGAGGAAGAGACTTGAGTATTGTCCAGTTGTGGGCTTTAAGTTCAGTTTGAAAAATGGAGGCGTTGAATTTATTATTGTTCCTGATTTTTTTATGGTTGTAAGAAGGGGGTGATTTTCTTGAATTTGATAACATAGGTGAGTAAGTGATCACTCATGTCCTCTGGGTGAGTACCTGCTGAGTACTGGTCAGGATCTTTATTAGTAAGGATCCAGTCCAGGATGCTGTCTTTGTTTTGGGGTTTACCTAGTCTGGTAGGAGTGGATATGAGCTGAGAAAAGCCATGTAGATTTATGCTGCTAGATGGGGAGCTAGATGAGAAGGAATTCCAATCGATGTTGAAGTCACCTAACACTATGGATTCCTGGGGGTGAGTTTGAGTTAACCAGTGGAGAAAGTCCTCTAAGGTTTTGTTATTATTGTTGCCTGGGGGGATGTAAATACATGCTATATTTATGCTTTTATGTTTGTTTGGTTGAAGTTTTACAAGTAGAATTTCAGCATTGTTTGTTAGGAGCGGTTGTGGAGAGGCAAGGGAGATTTGTAATGTATTTTTGTAGAGTATGGCTACACCGCCACCTTTACGAGTTATTCGGTCTGCTCTTAGTATATCATACCCTGGTGGGATTATCTGTGTGTCTTTCGTACTTGGTTTAAGCCAGGTTTCTGTGAGACATAGTAGGTCTGGGGAACAAGTAGCTAAAAGGGCATGTAGGTTGTGAATCTTATTGTTTACACTTTTGATGTTTAGATGACAGGTCAGAAGAGAGTTAAAGGGTCTAGAGTTTAGATTGAGAAGTGGAGGGGAGGATAGGTTGGAATTAGAATTGAGTGGAGGGGAAGGGCCAGGGTTGGGGTGGATATCACCATCTGTGGCTAGTCTGTGATTCAGAGTGGTAATGAATTTGAGGGCTTTGAGTAGAAGTTTGTAGTAATGTTTATCATTTGGCCTAATATTGGTAGGTTTGATAATTACATAGCGTTCGAGTTCTAATAAGGAGGGTGAGTAGGGAGTTGAGTCATGGCCTCTGTTGTTAATTATAGGGGAGGGGTTGGTTTGGTAGCCTGGGTGGTGGAAGCCTATGTAAGACCAGGTTTCATATAGGGTAGCTAGGTAAGGGACAAGTAGGAGGGGAAAAATAGTTAGTATGATAAGCTTCCTGGGTGGTGTCATATTCTGTTTGATCTTAGAGGGCAGTAGTGAGGTACAGGAAGTTAGTGGACAGTAGGGGGAGTGGTTTGAGGTTATAAAAGTACGAGTACTGGGGGCGGGTGGGAATAGGGGGCAGGGCAGGGAGCGGAGCGAGCACGAGCGAAGCGAGTGCTCGCAGAGCGGGGTTTACACTAAGCCACTAGAGCCCAGGTTTCAAGATGTAACTCCTGAATAATTAACTTGCAGGTGAGTAATCTCGTCTAAACAAACATCAGGTTCAATTCCTATGCTTTGGGAGCTTGTTTTTAAAATTTTATAGCTGTTTGCCTTAGTTTTAGAGTGTGTTCTGTAGTTTAAGTGGAGTATATGCAAACAAGCTTGGATTTTTTGTTTGGGTAAGCCTAGGGAGATTTGTGCTAGTGCTGAGGACCCTTAAATAATACTTTACTTTAAAGTCTATACTAAAATGACTAGATAAGGACCTGTTTTGTTTTTACAGGTTGTGGGCAATAGTAGAGTAGTTGCTCGAAAAGGGCAAAGTTCTTTTCTGCCTCACGCTGTGCACGGGAAGACCTGGGAGGGATAGAGAGAGAGCTTGATTTCAGAGGCAGTCAGAAGCAGCTGTGTAGCTTAAACAACATTAGACTACCCGAGGAAACCCTAAACTATGTTAGTAAAATCTTTACATATCTTTACATATAGCATAAATCATTATAACACATTAGCATTTTACTGCAACAGTGCCTTATGACTGAGAGTCAAAGAATGTTGAATGTTGAATATCCTGCTTCTCAAAAATATACAGAAGGCTCTCAATTTTCACTCTAATGAACAGCCCTGCAAAGAGCTTGTCATACTAAAGTCTGGTTACCAAACACATTTAGCTATAGAGACACAACTTAGCTTTAAAGAAACAAGTAGCTACAATATTCATGCCATTCAATAGTGCATTATGTAACTATGTAGCAAAAAAGAGATACATCAGTTACTATTAAATCACACAATTCAACTTAAATACATTTAACAGTCTATTAGGAACAATGAATAACAGCTTAATACATACCTCAGGAGGTAGAGGCCGGTAACAAGGTCCTACAGCACTAGGGATTTGAAATTAAAGGCACCAGACAAGGGTTATTTCAAACCTTTGTAACAGGGATAGAATGGGGGTGGGGGTTTACACTAAGCCACTAGAGCCCAGTTCTAAGCATCCAAAACTAAACAGCAGAAAAAAATAACTTTTCTCGATTAACATTACATTCATGTTAAGAGTTCACATTTTCAGACAGAAAAAGTATGCAAGGTATTTTAACACACAAACATAACCATCTGTGAAGCTAAAATCTAAGCTGGACCAGACACTTAGATGTAATTTCTCTGATGCACATTATTAATAAGCAATTGAGCAATGAATGCCCTTCCTTCCATGTGAAGAAAATTTGTGTTATTTTTATTCAAATTTACTGTCTCCTCTCCATATGATCTGCCATGATATGTACAAGTACTGTTTAACAAGTCATAAGTGGAAAAAGTCTACAGCACAAATTGCATCCGGGAAATAACCAATGCAAATGGAAAATAACTGATGTATGTTAGAGGAAAACAAAATGCAAAGATCTTGCAACCAAACCAATCTCATAAAATCTTTACGGAAATAGCATTAATTCATTCATTCAACTAATAATGGTAGTTAATGCCTTGATAAATTAAGAACTCATCTCTTCCACCATAAAACAGAGTAACATTGATTGACAGTCCATCAACTAACAGATAAAAACAGCCTCGATGAATTAAGAACTCATACCCCCCCTCAATTAAGCAGCATGGCATTCATTGAAAGTCCAAGTCCAATAAGTAAAAATAATAATCAACTAGCAACAGATAAAAACAGCCTTGATGAAGTAATAACTCATTATACATTTCTTCCTCTATCCACTCCCCATAAAACAGTGTAGGACTCATTAAAAATGCAATCGGTAGAAATAATGAGAAAAAAATAATAAATAAAAACATCCTTAATGAATTAAGAACTCATATGTATCCACCCCATAAAACAGCCAACAAAGTTCCTATCTGCCCTATATAGCAACAAATAACACACAATAATCAGTATTGGCAGTAGTGGCAGAAGGATATCCCTCAAACATCAGGAAATTTCAATGTTTTGGGAGATCCATGCCTGGCATATAAGGCATCACTGGAACCCACTCTGATGGACCTCCTGCATATCTGCAAAACAAACAGCACCAGAATTACTTATTCTAAAGACTTAAACCTTGCCTGTGATATAAACAGGACCTGCTGGAGAGACTGGGAAGTATCCCAAAGACTACACCTTACTTGGAGCTGGCTACCCATCAATGTAAAGCAGAGTTCCTCTTTAACTCCATTCAAGTGTAATATGGACAACTGGGTAGGAAACAGGAAAGTCATTACTGGTTTGGTACCGATGTCTTTAATGGACACAGGCAGCCAGTAACTAATTCATCTCGTAGGCTCCTGCTCTCCCAAGTCTTTGCTTACATTTATCAAGGGTATCAGAACATGTCAGAAATTTAAAATGTATGGCTAGGCTTTACAAAGGCCGCAGTGATCATTACCCTAGTACACTGCTATGAATCTAGGAACCTAAGACCTTTTAGTTTCCTGGGCAGCTAAAGAAATGAAAGATATCGGATTGGATTATCTCATTTGATGCATCAATAATAACAGAAAGTGTAGGCTTTTGAGAAAAGATGCAGAATGTTTCTATGTATTAAATGCCTTAAAGTACCACCACATTTTTATTTTTAAAATCCAGTTAAATATTCCTAGAATGCGTGCCTTTTCAATTATATTTTTGTATTTCTAAATAACTTTAGGCCTGCATCTTTTGTGAAACCATACTTTTCAGGCTTCCATTATATTTTCCTCCTTAATACCCTAACCAATCCATAATTTGGCAATAGATTTTTTTGTTACCGTTGTTAATTCAGTCAAGTCCAAATCATTTTGATGTAGAGGACTTTAACACACCAGGCCTGTCTGTCAACAACTGTTTATTTTAGTTATTGTATATTCATATTCATTAGCTTAGTGATACTCACTAGCTTAGCTTCTGCAACCCACTTCCTTTTCTGATTCACTTCGTCTTTTTTGCAGTATTGGTAACTTTTCCACTGCATCCCAACTTTGCATTATATGGGCAAATTATGTGAGTTTTAGTTTTATTACCTGACATTCCATTGAGCAGCCTAGGTCTACTTCCTTAACTTTTGGCTGATTTAATCTTCTTGCAGTCTGTGGCATTACCCAAAGCTTTCTCCAGTATCACAGTTCAAAGCATCGACATGCCAGCTCACAACCTTACTTCCTGTCCGTCTGTCACAAGTCATGCTACAACTAGGAAAATTATATCCTTGAATTACGTGCCCCTTTTTTGGCAATGTGATACCTTTGCTCTTTAAAGTCTTATCCAAATTTGCCACAGATTTCATTACAAAAACCTCATGCCTTCTAATTCCATGAATGCAGACCCTATCTGCAGAGATCTTTGATATCAGCAAAACAAAATCTGTTACAACCTCTACTTCTTCATCTATTTGTAAAGAATTAGTATGAAAAGATTGTATAATTTTAGGTTCTGTGATGTTAACACCAAGCCAGCTTCTGCACATTCTACTTTAATCTTCATTTGTAGGCTCTTCAAGTCTTCCTTGGAGTAATATCACTGACATATCGGAGATTGTTAATATTTCTCCCAGCAATTTTGATTCCAGAATCTGGTTCATATGGCCCAATAGTCTGTGTTATATATTCAATGTATAAATTAAAATAAGTAGGACGACATTGTGCACTTTTATCACACTATACCTCTCAACCTCTTAGCACGAAAAATCGGGACAAAACCTTACAGAATGGGGGGACAAAGGACCAAAAATAGAGACAAATTTTAAATATTGCTCTGACAAAATTAGAAAGTTGTTAGAATAACAGAATTTGTCTTGGCTTGCATTTTTCTGAAATATATGAAGTCTGAAACACAAATACAAATCATGATTTAGTGACTTCAGTCCTCGGATCCTTCCAGTGATTTGCCAGAAAATCACAAATTTTATGAAGAACAGATTGAAAATATGAGGCAAAAATCTGGATATTCTAAGAAAATCTGTATGGTTGAGAGGTATATATCACACTCTTTTTCTTAATCCTGAACTAGTCAGTTATTCCATATTGGATTCTAACTCTTCCTTCTTGTTCTGCATACAGATTTTTCAGGAGACGTATAAAGTGACCCAGTATGCCCATTTCTCTAAGAAGTTGTCACAGTTCGTTATATATATGACCTCGTTATTAGCAAGGCTTTCTAGGACATATTGAAATTTACTCTCAAGTACATCTGGCTTCAAACAGAGAACATATTATTATTAAATATTAGTCGGGTTAGGGTCCTCCTTCTTAATATTAAAATTAGACAATATTAAAATAAATGTAAGCCAATCATTATCTTTTGAAAAAAACAACTTATTTACAAGATCTGTTTGCAACGTTGCATCAGCGTTGTTAACTACCCTATTTTGAACGAAGTGTACTCTTGCAAGTTTGCACATGATATAAACATCTTGAAAGAACAAGCAGTTTGATATCCGTTCATGAATAAAACTTCTGCATACCATTTTAGCTGAATCATACAATCCTTTTGCATTAAAAAAACTGCCTGGTGATTGTGGGGTCATGATATAATTGCTTAATTGATTTCTTCATCATGGCTTAACATCATAGCACAATATGTCGGGCAGAAATCTTTTTTTAAGACAATTAACCTGCATGTTATAATAAGTATATCATGTTTAGGCATTTAATATGTAGCTGTGAAGCATACAGCTGATTTAAGTATTAGAACATGCACCTATTATGAACCTATGAACAAAACCAGAAAAATGTTATTTAGCTGTATCACAGGAAAGTCACCCATAAGGCTGTCATATGGTAGATATCTTTCAGTGGCTTATGTTTAGGAATGAACATTGACCTCCCAAACAAATTCTCTTAATGAGTTGTGATTATTTTTTGTTACACTGTGGGAAGCAAAAATATCTATTTATAATTCTTTTGGGTACGCCTAAGACTGTGCCAATGTTGAGTTATGTTTCCCCTCCTGTTTGTGATTTTCATGGTCAAGAAACCAAAGATAAGCCACGGTCTGGAGAATTTCCACTTTGGGGATTAAGGACAAGATCATTGTTGTTTGCACATGGTGATGTTATTTCAGCCAACAGTAACGATATTCTCCAGCACACACAGGAGTGGTTCACTACCGAGAGTCAAGCAGTCGGGATAAAAATCCGAATCTCAGAATTGTAGATCATAATCTTCTACCATTTCAGGTAGCTGCTGCTGCCCCCTAACCTGAAGCTCTTTTCAATGGTTGCACTTTTTAGATAAGGGAGCAGCATCTATCTGAGATAAAAGAATTTAAGTATTTTAATTATTTGTTTATTTATTTGTTTATTTATCTATATTTTGTTGATTAGGCTAGTCCCATTAGTCTAATGGCATCTATGTAAGAGTCAAGATGGTATTTATACTACTAGGGGAAATCTGGCTAGTCCATCGGGGAACTTTCCATAGTCTTGGGAAAGGAAATAGGTACTATGAGATCTTTTACATCCACCTGAGCTACCAGCAACTCAAGCAGATGGGACTTGCAGTCTTGACCACAGGAGACTGACCAAGAAATGAGTGGAGGGGTAACAGTACTGCACATGTTGCTGTACTGAAGTGAAAGGTTAAAATGAGAAGACAGTCATAAGAGGAAACTCTTGGTTTAGCTTTCAGATAACTAGTGAGGCTATGTCCCCATCCTTGCCTGTGTCATGAGCTTTAGGTAGTGACCAAAAAGATTACATCAGATCATGGATACAGGTGACAGAAACGAGGCCCATTTGCAGGGTAGCTATGCTCAGTCTCCATGACACAGTAAGGGGTGCAACAGTCAGGGAGGGTCTCAGAGTACAGCCACTTCTCCTCCATGTTGAGTCATTTCAGGAGGTTTGCACTCCTTGTGAGGATGCCTCTTGTGCACCTCCAGTGGGAGGTGTACCAGGCATAGTTCAATGGAAGGAGGACTACGGCAGACCCAGGACACACTGGATGGAGTATATCTTTGAGTTTGCTTGAAAACATCAAAGAATCCCAGAAAATGAGTTAGAGACTGTTGCTGAGGGTAGGAAGGTCTGGTCTGCCCTGCTTGGCTTGCTACCACTATGACTCTTACCATGACAAGCATATTTGGTAATGGATGGATTTTTGTTAATACATAAAGTAAGATTAGCTAGCACATTAATACTGCATGTATCTTTGTTAATGTCATATATCAGTCTTTGAATAATATTTCATTTTTGTCAGTTTGCAATTCTGCACAACTTTGTCTGTATTCCATATTTCACTGAAACAAGTCCCTACAAATACATTTTACAAAATTCTGTCTCCAGTATACTTTTGATACTTAAAACATTGCTCTTCTCACCACATCTCATATTGTTCTGCCATATTTCTCATCTGAGCTGGTGGTGTAATACACATGCATGGAACAGGGCACAAACGTTTATGTTAATACCGGGCTGTTAATATGTTTTTGCAACCTTCTGATGAAACAGTCTCTCCAGCCGTCTCCATATTGCTGCATGTATTTGTGTATACATTCTGTTATGCTGATCTGCAACACCCACCAGCTGCTTAAATTTGTTTCATCTCCTGAGATGTCAAAATATAGGTCACACATCCTAATTTCTAGGGAGTAGATTTAACTGTCAGAATTTATGCATCATGATTGCAAACATTTACATTCTTCTAGAAAATACATTTTCTAAAAATCCTCCTTTTCCTGTTAGCACATGCCCTTTCAGTGAAGGAGTTTCAGCTTTGTAAGCTTAACAGTTTAACTTTATATTCGAAATTATCAAGTGTTGTAATATTTGCATAGGAATATCATCTTTTCCAACATTTATCATAACAGCATTTCTTTAAATATTGTGTGCGTCGTGACTGTGCCTGGGGACATAGAAAAGTATTGTTTCAAATGCCTATATGTTTTTCTTGTCTGCGATTCTGAAGCATAGCCAATGCAACCATGCAATTGCTACCTTCCACAGCCAAAGTTATGCAATGCAATTGAAAGCCAATTAAACAGTGGAATAAGTTGCAGTTTTATTCATTTACTTTTTATTTTACATTTGTTTACCGGGAAAGCCAGACTGGACAACAAGTCAGTTTTCAGCAGAAACCAGGGGAGAAAAGCTCCAAGACATACAGAGTATACAATAAAGTAGTTTGACAAATACAAAAGTAGTCTGAGAAAATACAAAATCAAGTAATGAATTCAAAAGAATACAAGATTAGATTATGAACTGAAGTACAATTTTGGATCTCAAGAAACTGTGCTGAAAGTGGGAATGATGATTCCAGTTTACGTTACCAAAAATGTAAATACAAGTTAAATAAAAGTACAAATAGTAGTTCACAAAATATGGTGGCTCGGCTTTGCTAATTCCCATTTACAGATAAGTAGCTCTATATATACTATTTACATAGCAGTTTTAGAGGGTTGACCAACAAACATCAGTCAGGTATAGCATTGAGGTAGTATAAGTATGGTATCAGACGAGTAGTATTAACTTGCATAACTTGTTTAGTTATGGACAGTGACTAGTAGAAGTGATTTAGGGTTAGATCACTGGAGTTAACAAGTGAGTTAGTTGGCCAGGATCAGAACATGAGCAAGTCCATGTAGCTGATAGGTGGGATTTAGTCGTTTTTTAAATCACATTGTACTGGTGCTGGATCTTATGTTTAATGGTAGGACATTGCAGAGTTTGGCATTGCTATCAGAGTAAAGGGATTCCCCAGCGGAATTTTTACTTTTGGTTATGTTTATTAGTGCCTTGCTGCCAGAGCGGGGTGTCCGGTTATTTGAGTAATGAGTAAGCAAATTATTTAGAGTTGGAGTTTTCTCAGGCTGACTAATTATTTGATGGGCCATACTGAGTTGATTTTATGTTAGTAGTTTCGGAAATTCAAGCCGTGAGAGTTTTCTAAGGGAACAGTAATGATGGGATGTATAGTCGGCACCAGTAGCAAACTTTGAGATTTTCTTATAACAAGTTTCTAGCTTATTTATGTCACACATTTTTAGGCTGGTGAAGATAGGGGATGCAAATACTAGAGCTGAAATGAGGGGAGTTCTGGCAATTACAACTCTAGTATCATTAGTAAAGTAATGTTTGCTTCTATAGAGGCAGCCTAGTTTTTTGTGTACATTTTGTATTGTTTGGGCTATTTGAATATCAAAGATCATGTTCTGCCTTATTGTAATGCCAAGAAGCCTGATACTGGTAACTGGGGTTATGATGGTATTGTTACTAGAAGTGATTTTGAATAGAGGGGGGTCGGGGGTCTTGAGGAATGAAACAGGAGGAGTTTTGTTTTTTTGGGTTTCAGTATTAGTTGTGCATTAGATATCCAAGATTCTATAGTGGTAAAAGACTGTTGTGTTATTTGTTTGAGTTGGTGGTGAGTAGGAGCTGCTCATATTAGGGTTGAATCGTCTACGCACTGTATTACTGAGGCAACTTGAGTAGCTGTATGGAGGTTGTTGGTGAACAGGGTAAAGAGAAGCAGGCTGAGGGTAGATCCTTGTGGAACACCCAAAGTAACAGGCAACAGTGGGGGGAAGTTTTTCTGCCACTTTACTGCCTGTTGACGGTCAGACAGATAGTCTTGAAACCAGGCTAGTACTGCCTGGCTAGGTTTTAGATCAGGTAAGACATTTAAGAGTTTGGCATTGAATACTGTGTTGAATGCTTTTTGAGAGATCTAGGAAAACAGAGGAAACTAGATTACCTTCATTTGGAAGCTGGTTTACGAAGTTGGTGAAGCTTAACAGGGCTGTAGTAGTACTGTGATTAGGGCAGAATCTATGCTGCGAGGTAATTAGAAGATTGTTTGTTAAGAGATATTTTAGAAATTGTGTGTGAATGCACTTTTCCAGAATTTTAGAAAGCGGAGATAATATGCCTATAGAGCGATAGTTAGATAATTCAGTTGAGTTGCCACCTTTATGAAGGGGAGTTATATGGGCAATTTTCCAGGGTTTTGGTATTTTCTGTTCTGAGATGGAGCAGTTTTGGTATTTTCTGTTCTGAGATGGAGCAGTTTTGGTATTTTCTAATCTGAGATGGAGCGGTTTATTAATAAGGATACTGGGTATAAAATGGCTTCGGCTGCTTGGAATGCACCAGCAGAAATGGTATTGACCAAGAAGAAAGAAACATAATGCTATTAGAGTCATGAATTCCAGTATTATGTATAAAACATACCTGTGCCTATGTGCTTTTGCACGCACAATATTAAATCATTACAGGAAGTGTTGAATGCCATAATAAGGGACTCCCAGGAAAATGCCTACTATGTTCACTCTTATAAACGAGGAGAAATGGGTGTATAGTATATTCATAAAAGTGGGAAGGCAAGCCAGAGGAAGACATAGGACACAGGACTAGAAGAGTGGTGGGGAGGAGGAACAGAAGTCCTTTTTTAAGAAGGGTAGAGAGGGAAGGAAGAAAAAAGAAGGTGTGAATAGCAAACAGGCTATGGGGACAGTAGTGCTGGCAGACAAACAAACACAGAACATGGACAAAAATCAACAAGGGAGGTGCTGTCTTAAAGGGGGAAAGGGGAACAAAATGAAGAGACACAAATAAAAAGAGTGAGGATATTTGGGGATAGGGAGCATACCTTTCAACTACCCATAATTTTGTAGAATCAAGCCAAAAAACCAAAAGTCTTCCACCAAAGGTCTGCTGCTCACAAACACTCAAATGCAAAAGTGGGAAATAATTTTGTAGAAGGTCCAGATTTTTGCCTCGTATTTTTGGTCTGTTCCTCATAATTTTTTAACACCTTTATTAAATTATCACTTAAGGCATAGACAAACATACATTAATATAGAAGAAAACAAATCATATTAACATTTTCCATTTACATACATTATATATCACGTGTTTTCTTTATAACTATTATCAGTCTGATATTACATAAATTGCTCAATTCCTGCCTTCCCTTAAACCTCACTCCTCCTCCTCCTAAACATGATTCTGCAAGTATTTTCCCACAATTTCCATTTATTAATATGCAATGTTCTCCTTCCCTTTTTTAAAGATACCTCTTCCAGTTCTTGTACCTCTTTTACAGTACTCAATACTTCAAATACATTTGGTTGTTTCTCATAAAATTTGAGTTTTTCTGGTAAATTATTGAGGACTGAAGTCGCTAGGTTAGCCAGACACATGCAACAACTGGAATGCCCACAGAGATACCTAAACAGCATGTCCTACATGGACCGACTCAAATCATTGTCACTATACTTGGTATTTATCCTACAGACTGTTAAAAGGTGACCTGTGTGTATCATACAAGGCATCCTCAGACCCAATACTGCTGGATTTACTGCACATCAGCAAGTCCAGTGGCATCAGAAATACTCGGTCTGGGGTTCTAAACCTCTTCTGCAACATTAGCAGAACAGTTTGGTGGGAGAGGCATATCTTCCAATGGATACCAATACTGTGGAACAGACTTCCCATCCATGTAAAACAAAGTTCATCTGTTCATTTCCAAGTGCAAATTAGCTCTGTGGATGGGAAACAGAAATTTTACTTCAGAACTGCCTCTTGTACGTCTAATGGACAGATGCAGCTCCTAAATGCTTTATCCCATGCATGGGCCCCCTCAATTTATCTGTGGTATGATCATAGTTATTTTCATTAGGGGTAATACATAATTATCGACCATGGGATGGGTAAGGCCAATCTATAACTAAATGGGATAGGTTCTTTTGAGCATAAAAAGGGAAATTGGATAGGCTTAAAATGCCCTGCAAGGGCAGCTAGCCTAGTACTTACCTATGAACTAACTAATGACAGACATTTGAGTTTCAGACTTAATCTTCCTTAGAAAATGCATGCAAATACAACACCCATTATAGCAGCTTTCTATGTTTATGAGAACATTATTTAAAATATGTCCCTTATTTTGGGTCTTTGCCCCCCACCATTATTTTTGGCTTTACCCCAAACTCTTGCACTAAGAGTTTGACAGGTATGGAGTGAATATCACATTAATTAGAGCTCTCCCACTGTGAAAACTGAACATTCAGTAAAAAAGCCAATAAACATTATTGATTTTGTATTAATCTGGTTATTGGCCAGTGAACACAATGCTTGTATGTAAAAAAAAAATAAATAAATAATAACAAAATTGGAAAATTTAAGAGAAAGTCTGTGAAAAAAAGGAAATGGTCAAGAATAGCCTTACGGCTGACCAGTAGGAAGCAGACACTTTTCTACCCTCAGTACAGGAGACGGCTTCCAGCAACACAGAAATAAATAAATAAACCAAATGCATGCAGAAATCTACAAAATAAGTAGGATATTAGAAGTGTATATAAAGTCAAATGACAAAAGGTTAGAAAAATAGAGGAAATGCTAAGTAAGCATTTAGATGAACTGATCAATTTGCAGAAATTGGAGATTATCATAAATGAAAGAATGACAGAAAGGGAGGCTTCCTAAGAGGAACTGTTTCAAAAACAATAGAATATGAAGATATAGAATGGAGAGAGAATCCACTGTTTTCTAGCATCCCAGATAAATTGAAGCTAGTAGACTATATCAGTTTTATAAGGATGGAAATAAGTAAATGGACTGGTGTACACAGCAAGACCTATCAACAGAGAGAGCATATAGATTCATATGTTTATAGGTAGTTACAAGGCATGCAGTTCAGGAGACCATTAAGGAGCTTAGCCTACATCCCAGGGTTCCCCAAAGCACTGTCTGGTTAAGTGACTTGCTCAAGGTCACACAGTAGGCAAATGAAAGCTGAGGGAATCAAACCCTGTACTATAGGATGCAGCTCATTAACAGCTTATAACTTTAATGTTCTATGTTAACTGCCAAACTATATTGTATATATATCCCCAAATCTTAACACAGGGAAATGACTGAAACCGATTCTGGTGAAGATGCAAACATACCAGCAGAAGGAGATGCTTCCAAGTAAAAAAAAAATGTGACAAATGGGGAAAGATGTTGAAGGTTGGTGGTATCATAGTTTTCATGGAAAATGACTATTTATTGTACACCAGGCAAAAAATAAGTGAATTCATCCCAACAATCACAGGTTGTTGAGGATGGATTGTGATTCAAGTTGTTATATCCATCAATTTCCATAGCATTTTCCTTGTTGGTTATGTATGTACATGGAAACAGAGCAGATGGTGCAGGAGATATAAACAAACCAGCAGACTGAAGAGGATTAAGCGTCTCAGACTTCCAACAACAAATGTAGCCAATGAGAGGTTATGCCAGTGAAACCATTACTACTGTTTCAAATAAAAAAAAATGTATGAAAGGTAAACATATGTCAAGCAGGTGAGGAGGTTAATTGCTGGATCTGTTGCTCATGGTAAGATGTGGCCGGGCATATTAAGTTTAATATTGTCGGCAGCCAAGAAAGCAATGATTAAAAATGGAAATCAAACACTAAACCAACTTTAGAGCATGAGGTTAGCACTGCAAAAGAGAGAGCTATAACTGGGATCTTTAAAGGATGGAAGAGGTGAGGTGCATACAAATAAATGTCATATTTGGGATCAATACATGTAGTAGTCAAGAATATATATGATGTGGGAGGTTTGCAGGATATAAGAAAATGTAAACACATGATATAAAGACTAATACTGAAGTCACGAGGAAAAGTAAAATGCATGAAGATGACAATGGAACATTTTCTTGAAATGTTTATTATTAATGTATGTGAACTCATTGCAAATCAAAGTCTGATGAATAAATACACTTGTTAAAATAAAAAAGATTCTGTAATTACATCAAGGTTTAGGGAGTAGGAGAAATAAAAACATGAATCTATTCTAGCACACTCTTTACGTACCCTGCACTTAAAAGGCTGCATGCCACTGTACTGAGGATTTTTTTGTTTGCCTTGGGAGAGAAAATGATTGATCCTGGGATATTTGTGATGTTTTCTCTAATTACAACAATCATAATAATATAATTTATTCTAAAAGAGTGTTTTGGCAATTTAATTTGTTTCTACTGTATGCAGATTATTTTGCAATATGATTACTAATAAATCTGAGAATTAACTTAGTATGAGTATTAATAAATCTGAGTATTAACTTTGAAAAGGCCTGAAGAAGATCAGGTTGACAGGAAACACAATTGCTTGGTTTAGAGCAATGGAAAGCGGTAGAGAGGGGAAGTATCTAGATCTGTGTCGGGATTGTTGACGAAATATTTGGGATTGTCATGGGGTGGTTTGCATATGCACAGGAGAGAGATTAAGAAGAAAGGGTTCATATTATTAGACAGCATAAAAGGGAAAGTAGACCAATACGAAATCCGTGTTGCTCGAGCCTTAAAATACAAAGTGACAGAGGTTACAGAAAGGGGTTGGTAGTAAGACACAGAGGTAGAGATGAGCTTTACTGTGGGTCAGTGCTACAGCAGCACCTGTGGAAAGGAAAACTGAAAGGGTATGAATGGAGTTATGTGCCTTAGTCCACACCTAAGATTTAGTGCGGAGTACATTGCCTTAACTAGTAACAAAAGGTTCAAGAGCAAAAATAGAATGAAACTAAATACATAAACTCTCACCTAAGGTGGGGCATGGTGGAGTGTACAACTTAAGTATAAATGGGTGCCTTTTTATATAGGATTAGAGAAGAAAATAGAAAAATCCTTATCTTTCATTAAAGGACAGACTGATAGAATATGCTAGGTTATGTACAAGTATGTCTAGTAATAAAAGGCTTCAGCAAGAAACAGAAGAAGGAAGTAAAAGGACCAATAATGTTGTTCAAGGATAAATCTCAACTACATCCTGTCTACTAAATTGTTGTTAAACGGTAAAGGAAAAAGAAGAGATGAGAATGGTACGTAAGTAAAAACAAACCTTAAAGTATTTAAAATGGATGAGCTAAAAAGTGTAGGTGCCAGTAATTTGGTAAATATACAGTGGGCATGTATGGTCAGGGTTAAATAGTTATGTCATGCAGAGGGCAGCAGACAGAACAGTGGTACCGCTATTAGATGGGTATAAGATACCTCAGACAACAGCATTAATGAGGAAAGACAAGTTAGAGGTTGGAAAAGTGAGCTGCAAACTGTTAGCATGTATAAGATGAAGGATTTATCTCATGTGGGGAGGTTACAGAGACTGGAGAAGAAGAGGTAGGTTATCCTTAATTAGGGAAGAGCTGTATTTTCAATACTGTTACATGTTAAAATGTTTTGTCAAGTAGGAGTAAACTGTGTAGTCAGTATTGTTAGATGTTTAAATTTGATAAATGGTGTTAAAAAAGCTAAAGTAAATGTTGATGGATGCTATAGTTTTCATAGATAATTTCCTGTAGTACCTAAAGAATGTTTACATTAGTAGGTCAAAGCAGATGTTGTCTGTTGAAAAGGTAAAATAATAGTTATCAAATAGTTCTGGAATTACATGGTGTATGATGGGGCAGAGTGGTTGGGGATGGGGGCTGGAGAAGAGCGAATTGGACTCTAGTGGTGACTTGCATTAGCCAATCCACATGTGCATGAAGGGCCAGTTATGAGTCTGAAAGCATGAAGCTACCATGTAGTTTGTTTATAATAAAGTATTTCTCATTAGTTTTAATTAATATTTGTGGCATTTTCATTTCTCATTCTTGAGTAATTTATATTTTTTATTTTACATTACCCGCGATGTTCTGCATAATTTTACTAGTTTCTTGAACCTTTGAAAGTACCCTGTCTACATGAATGGAGTTTGGAAGGGTCTATATCATATGTGCGAATCGCACAAATTGCGAACGCTCATAATATCGAATGTACTGGACCTCAAACTTCCTATCCAAGAGCGCACTACAGTGAGGAAAGGGCAAATATCCCATTCTTCACTGTACCGCAATCTCAGAAAAAGCACTTCGAGGTCTGGTACGTTCAATATTATGAGCGTTCGCAATTTATGCGATTCACTCATATGATATAGCTCTATTTGGAAGTGAGGGTCATGTCAGAGATCAGATTTTAGGAACCGCATCACTAAGTATAAACAGTTGCCCTTTGGGGATACTGTGCCGAATTTGTCAGGATATTTTTGAATATTTAGATGTTCCAAACGAGATGGCTCATCTTGCAAAGGTATGGTCACAGTGATGTACTAATAACGGTGCATGAAGAGAGCTCTAAGGACCAAACAGGTTATCATCATAAAGCAGTGAGGAGATGGAGAGGAAGTTAAACTGAATTTATGAACATATTAAACAAAAGAGGTCCTAAAACTTACCATTGCAAACACTAACACCAAAAAATATGTATGTGTATATATATATATATATATATATATATATATATATATATATATATATATATATATATATATATATATATATATATATATATATATGTATATATATATATATGTGTGTGTGTGTATATATACGTATATATATATATATATATATATATATATATATATATATATATATATATAAATGGGTCCCCTTCGAATGGTCGACATTTCACAATGTCGATATTCATGCAACATTTGAAATGTTGACCATGGGGAATCGGCATCTCCCTACAGTGTGGAATGGAAAGATTTCCACTTTTGCACTATAGTGCAAGCTCGGAGTTGGTATATTTAGGTTCCAGGGGGTGTGGGGGTGGAGCCTCTATGCTTGCAGTGTTAAGGTAATTTTTTTTGTTTTTTATCTTCTACTTGTATGGTCGACATTTCAAATGTCTATCATATGGTCTCGGCGATATGAATTTCAGCATTGTGAAATGTCGACCATATCAAGTAGAACCATATATATATGTGTATATATATATATATATATATATATATATATATATATATATATATATATATACATACATACATATACATACACAGATATATATATATATATATATATATATATATATATTGGCTGAGCGTCTACACCTATACTGTCCCGTCCTGCCCTGAACCACCCACAGTGAATACGCCTGGGTGGACACTTGGCCCAAACTATTCTAACACCAGTTCAACCTGTCGCTCAGCCAAGTAAAACAAACTGTACTGAACCAGGCTTCTCCCAGAAGGACTTAAGGAACTGTCCTGTCCTGCCCTGAACTAACCACAGTGAATATGCCTGGGTGGACACTTGGCCCAAACTATTCTAACACCAGTTCAACCTGTCGCTCAGCCAAGTAAAACAAACTGTACTGAACCAGGCTTCTCTCAGAAGGACTTAAGGAAGTATGTGCATCTGTTGCTAAACCTTGAATTTTATTGCTTTTAGGCCCTGCTAGGTGTTCAGTACGCTCCCTTGCCTAATAAGCCAGCAGCCCAACTCTTCTCTTATTGTATCTCTGCACTCCCCCCTCATCCAGTTCCCTGATTTATAGTAGCCCCTGTCTTCCCTCAACCCATCTAGTCCAGGGACTGCCCAGGTGGGGTACAAGTGCACTTCAGCATTTGTCCACTAGATGGCACTCTCTTACCACTAACCCTTCAATTCTCTCACCACTGGTTCTCTCTTCAACTTTTCCTGATTTATTCTGTCTCACATATTTTTACCCACTCTATCCTATTAACTATATGTTCCCTGTACTCACCCTTCTGCAGCGCCACACTTTACTGATTGGTTCTTGATCTTCTCCTGCTCTCCTTGGTTCTATCCGCTCCATTCGCCTAGTGGCTCACTCCGCTCCCCTACCCTGCCCCCAAATCTCACCCGCCCCAGCACCTCTTCCTTTATTCTCCCATAACCACACCCACTGCCTTCCCACACCAATCAGTCTCCACCTCACTAGTAATACCCATTCCCTTTTCCCGCTCAAATTATGCAACCCTCCTCACCTATTGGATCCCATCGATCCAATTAGGCCTCATCATCCTCTCCACAACGACTCCCTACTATACCCACACTAATCCCTCACTTAACTCTTCACCCCTCCCCCTCCATTAGGAACATACTAGCTACTCTAGACATATCCTCTCTTGACCACTAACACTATACAAAAATAGTAACCCTAAGAAGCCTATTCCATCATGCTCTGTATACACTCACAAATCTCCTATCTACTATTTCTACTTCTCAACCTATCCTATCTTTACTACCTCACCCAGCCCCACACTCCATACCATTCACACTCCTTCCATGTAACTAACCATTTTACCTCCTCTCTACCACATTCTTGCACCCCAATCTCCCCCCACCTTTATCCTATAACAAACATCCTACTTTTTCCATACAAACTTATCACCACACATAAACCTTCGACCCCACTGATAACTAGCAAACCCTTAGAAATTTCACCTGAATCCAACCTACACTCCAAACTGTGCTATTACCTCTCTAACCCAATCTCATATCTGATCTGCAGTCTACTATCAAGGAACATCCATCCCAACCCTGGCCCACCCAACTCATCCACTACAGACAAGTCCATATTACTTACTTCTTTAAATTCCCAAAGTATAGTTAATAAAATCCCAAACCTCCATGCCTGGCTAATTCATAACAAACCTGACATCCTATCCATCTCAGAAACATGGCTAAAACCCCATATAAAAGACACTGAAATTACACCACCAAATTACTCTATCATTAGAAAAGATAGATCCCACAAAAAAGGGGGAGGAGTAGCTCTCCTATACTCATCCTCCTTATTAGTTACTCCCTATAATAAGCCTACTCCATTATTTAATAATGCTGAACTACTCCTAGCAATACTTCAAATGAACAAACACAAGCACATATGTATAGCTTCCCTCTATATCCCCCCAGGGGATAATATTTCTACACTTGAACACATCCTCTCCTGGCTCTCCACCAACATCAGTAACGAAACAATAATCTTAGGAGATGTGAATATTAACTGGGCTTCCATTCAATCTCCAACAAACCCACTTAACATCAACCTCTACAATTTTTCACAACTAATTAACTCTATAACACACCCCTCAAAAAACCTCTCCAGTAGCAGTATTTTGGACTAGTTCTAGTCTCACATCCTCAATACTTCTCTGACAGTGGTACTCTTTCTGATCCTCTTAGTGACCATCTTCCCATCTTTACATATCGACTCCCTTTATCCTTACATCGTTCCCATAACTATATTACCATTCGTAACCAAAAAAACTTTAACGCAACATCCTTCACCAACTCTCTAAAAGCTATAAACTGGAACTGTCTAAAAACATTACCTCTCGACAACGCAGTTGCTCACTTCAACACCTCATTCTTAAAAGTTCTAGACTACCATGCTCCCATAAGGACAAAGAGAATAAAAACTAAAACAGCAGCTTGGCTTACTAAAAACACACTAGCTACTATGCGGCACAGAGATAAAGCCTGGGCTCATTACCTAAAAAATAGGTCTCCCCTCACCCTTCATGAATACAAAATACTTCGAAATAAAGTAAAAAAGCTCATCATTTCTGACCGACAAAACTATTTCTCTATACTACAAAACAACAACAAAACAAACCCTCAGAAATTCTGGAAAGGTATCTCCACTCTCCTTAACCCCAGCAAACTAGACACCCCCTCCCCTGACCCTAATGCTCCTGACTCTGACTTAGCCACACAGTTTAACTCTTTTTTCATTGACTCTATTTCTAAACTTACTTCATCTTTCTCTAATACCACCACTCTCTCCACATCACCTCCTTCCTCCTCTACCACCACTTTTCCCTGTACTTCCACCACTCCTTCACTCTCCTCCACTAACTCCCTATCCTTCACCCCTTCTCCACCTCTCACTCTCCCCTCTCCATCATCACCTACAAATACCCCCCTTCCCAGTGTCCTCTCTTTTCATTAAAACCTATACCCACTTCTACTATAAAAATCTCCTCCAGAAATTGAAGCCATGCTCCAATGCTCCTTATAATATCCCTGCTTATTTTCTTAGCCTAGCTGCTGAAGCAGTCGCCAACCCCATTAGCATTCTAATTAACCATTCAATCCAGGAAAGCATAGTACCCAAAATTTGGAAAAAGGCCTTCATTATACCATTACATAAAGGAGGCAACAATAAAAATGTTACCAACTTCCATCCCATTGCTATCCTGTCTCCCATCTCTAAACTCTTAGAAAAATGCATACAACTACAACTACAACAACAATGCATACAACAACAACTCCTTCCACACCTCTTAGATAATCAGCTACTAACACCCATACAACATGGATTCAGGCCGAATCACAGTACTATGACTGCCCCCCTCTCCTTCCTTGAAACTATTAATAAAGCCCGGGACCCTGGCCTTATTGTTTCCACTCTACTACTTGACCTTTCTAAAGCCTTCGATACTATCTCACATAGCCTGCTTTTAACTAAACTCTCTAAACTTAACATATCCCCTCCTTCCTTGAACTGGTTCTCCAGCTACTTATCTAACCGATATCAAGCAGTAAAATGGAAAAAGGCCACCTCCTCATTTCTTAATACCCCAACCGGAATTCCCCAAGGTTCCATATTAGGTCCTCTTCTTTTTAATATATTTATAAATGATTTCTGGAACTCTATTCCTTTCTCAAATATCATTCAATATGCAGATGATTCAACTATCATCTGCTCTGCCACATCTACCCCTACACTCCTAAAACTTACTCAAGTAGCTTTTTCAACCACTGAGCTATGGATGAAAAGAAACCACCTTGCATTAAATGCCTCTAAAACCAAACTAATGGTATTTACTCCCTCTAAAGCTACCTCATTCAACTTAAACTCTTTCTCCATTACTAGCCAAAACAATATACCTCTGGAACTGGTATCAGAGACCAAATTACTTGGGGTCCAAATCGATAACCAGCTTAAATTCCACTCCCATTTACAACTAAATATAAAAAAAAAACATCAAAAACTAGGCATGCTCTACCGACAAAATCATTACCTTACACCTGCCACTAAAGTAACTCTCTCTACTTCCTTTCTTATCCCCTCTCTTCTCTACAGAACACCTCTTCTCACTATCCTACAATCCTCTATAAAAACACAACTTTCCTCCTGCTACAACAAAATTGCCAAATTTGCTACCAGCCATAAGTCCTCCTCCCATCACTGTTCCTCTCTCCAAAAACTAAAATGGCTAGAACTTCCAAATCATCTCATCTATACTCAACTAACTCTTGCATACAAGCTCATTTTCAACATCTCCCTCTGTCCCTCCCTCTCTTCCACCTTTAAGATGCACCTACCTGATCGAATATTAAGGTCCAATAATCAAAATCTAATAGAAGTGTACAAACCATCCCGTCCACCAGGCAAAAATCTTCTATCTTATGGTCTAGCACGTCTCTGGAACTTCCTTCCACCTTCCATTCGTATCACTTCTATCCATTACTCTTTCAAAAAATCTCTTCATTCACATCTAATATTCCAATGGGAATGCTCTTGCTCTCTCCCCACATAACTAATGATGGCAAACTCCTTCTTCCCTTCATTCCATGCTTCAGTTTCCTTCTCTCTCTCTCTCTCTCTCTCTCAATCTCTATTCTCATCAAAAACGTTCTCCTTCTATCAACTCTCCATATATTTATATTCCTGTTACGTATATGCTATTTGTAAATAATGCATCAAACTGTAAGTGTTATCTGTATATTCCTAATAAGAAATGCCTCTCAGCTGCTACAATGCAATGTTCCATTGCCAGTCTGTTTTAACTTCAACCTCATCACTAGTCTGCATTATTTGTAATGTTTGCTGTATCAATTGTAAATGTTTTGCTCAAAACTACAACCTTTGTATAAATATCATCTTTAAACTATTGTAACCAAGATTGTTATTGGAGCTTTCTCCCCAGGGCTCCATTGAAAACGGGTTCAAATGGCCCAATGGACTATCCTGGTAAACCAACTGCAAACAAAAAACCAACTGCAAATAAATATATATATATATATATATATATATATATATATATATATATATATATATATGTGTGTGTGCACACACACACACACACACACACACACACACACACACACACACACATATGGATCCCTATCAGATTATTGACGTTTTAAAACTTTGAAAGTCATATGGTCGGGACCGTATGATCGAAGTTTTGAAATGGAAGATTGTGGTACAGCATGAAATAGGAAATTTACCCTTTTCTGCAATGTAGTGCGATCTTGGAGTTGGTATATTTAATTAGCAGGGGTGTGTGGGGTGCAGGGGGGCTTCCCTGTATTGTTTTTTATTTTATTTTTTTTAATGTTTAAAGTTCTGAAACTTCGATCATATGGTCTTAGCCATATGAATTTCAAAGTTTCGGCATTTCAGTAATCTAACATAAATCCATCTATGTATATCTAAATATCTACATCTATATCTATGTGTGTGTGTGTGTGTGTGTGTGTGTGTGTGTGTGTGTGTGTGCATACATATATATTCATAGGTTCATAGGTTGGTACTAGGCTATCAGCCCTAGGGCCTATACAAGTCTAGCCATAACAATTCCCTGGCTATTTCTTCCCACATTATTTACTTTCCTGGACCCCTGTCTAGCAGGGCGACTGATGTGATCCCTGGGGTGAATTTTCTTTCTCCCATCCAATCGTCAAGGTTCCTCTTGAAGAGGTCCAAAGAGGCACTCTGCTTGACATGTATGGGCAATCTATTCCAGAGTCTGGGGAGTCTCTGGGTCAGGAACCTATCCCTCCAGCATGTTTTGTTTATTGTGATGACAAGGTTTAGATCCCTGGAGCATGTAGCTCTGAGGGATTGGGATTTCTTTAAGTGTAGCATGTCCAACAGCTCTGGGTTTGACATGGCCTTGTATGTTAAGCAGAGATCGCCTCTGAGTAGACGATATGCGACAGAGTATAGCTGGAGTTTTTTAAGGTGGTCAGCATAGGGCATCTGCTTTAGGCCTGTGATTCTTTTAGTGAGGTATTTCTGAGGCCTTTCCAGTTGTTGCAGATGTCTTGAGAGGTACATACCAAATGGGGCATTTTATTCTATAATGGGTCTAATGAGGGATGAGTACAGTGGGACAATGACCTCCTTTTTTCTGGATGAAAAGCCCTTCGTTATGAGGTGTGCCACATAGAAGGATTTCCTGACTGTTGTGGCGATGTGGTTATAGAAGGTGAGACCACTGTCCACCTGTGTCCCTAAGTCTCTTATCACACTTTCTGTGTTTAGTGTACTGCCACCTATATGGTAATTCATGGATACATGTTTTTTCCCAAAGGGGATAATAATACATTTCTTGGCATTGAGCTTGAGCCCATGGCTCTGGCACCAAGCATCTGTTTCTGTAAGGCCCTTTTGTAGAGTATCCACATCATTTGGGATTCAATAATGGCTCCCAGTTTGCAGTCATCTGCAAACTTTGTTAGCCAGAGTCCCTTAGTGTTGACCTGTACTTCAGAGAAGTAGATGCCAAACAAGAGCGGCCCCAGGACTGAACCCTGAGGTACTCCACTTGTCACTTGTCTGGAGCTGGATTTGGAGTCGGCTACTTTTACAGTGTGGGTTCTATCTGTAAGCCATTTAGCAACCCAATGGGTGACATAGGGATTAATGCCCAACTTAGTAAGTTTATCTATGATTCCAGAGTGGGGGATGGTGTCAAAGGCCTTGGCAAGGTCTAGATAGGCTGTGTGGACCACCTTACCCTTGTCCATGGCTCTGGAGACTGATTCAAAGAAGTCAATCAGGTTCAGGAGACAAGATCGGCCCTTCACAAACCCAAACTGGGTGGGGTCCAGTGTTTGAAGGTTGCCAATGTCTTTGTTTATAAGTTCCATGATAATACGCTCCATGGCCTTGCAGATAAGGCTTGTCAGACTGATGGGACGGTAGTTTCCGGGATCCAAGGTGGATCACCCATTGTGGACTGGGATAACTGTAGCTCTGCGCCACTCAGTGGGCACGAAACCTGAGGTAAGGCTATGATTAAACATGACACTTAGGTGAGGTGCCAGTTCATATTGTAGTTCATGTAGTACACAGCCCGAGATGTCATCTGGTCCCATGGATGCTGTATTCTTGGCTTTAGAGAGTGTGTTTTGTACCTGTGTGGCCGTTATTACTGGAATTTGGCAATCTTCCGGTATTGAGATGGGCCATTTAGGGGGTGAGAGGGGGGTGAAGTTGGCACTGAATCGATCTGCCAGGATATTGGCAATATCCTTCTGATCAGTATATTTAATGCCATTCTGTTTTAGCTCAGAGCAGATCTGAGCATTGCCATTTAGATTCTTGACATAGTTATAGAATGCTTTGTGGTTGTCTTTGGAATATTTGGCAATTTTATTTTCGTAACTAGCTTTGGAGGATTTTATGAGGCATCTCAGTTTCTTACTGAGGCTAGTAAGGGAGTTTTTTGCATCCTGGGATTTTCCTCTTTTCTGCAAAAGTTTCTTCCTTTTGTTGTAAAGTTTGTTTATGGCAGGGGACCACCAGATTGGCTTCCTTTTTTGGATGAGAGCATTTTGGTTCTATTTGGGATGGCACGATTCATGCATGAGTGGATGTGCTCGTACAGTGCCTTAGTGTAGGATTCAGCAGTTGAACTTTCAGTTCCCGTCTGCATGGGTGTCATAAGTTTGTCACTTCTGACTTGAGTAGCATGAAGTTGGCTTTGGAGAAGTTTTTTATGGTGGTTTCTTACTGGGGGTGGGGTGGGATGTGGATGTTAAGGGTGATTAGCTTATGGTCAGACCTGACTAACGAGGGGTGACCATAGGTATGGAGCATTGATTTCCCATGTTGGTAATGACCAGGTCTAGGATATTGGAGCCCCTGGTGGGACTATGGATTAGTTGATCCAGGGCATTGGAATTTATGAATTCCAAGAACCGCTGCGCAAAGGTGTTGGGACATGAGTAGTTTTCCCAGTTAATGGCAGGGTAGTTAAAATCACCCAGTATTAGGGTGTTTGGTTCTATCTTAATATTTTCCAGTATGTTTAGAAAGGTGTAGTGAGAATCTTGGGGTATGGTGGGGGATCTGTAGCAAGCTACAATTTGGATTGCAGTCTTACCTAGTGTTAGTTGCACTTGGAGAATTTCAGACACATTGTGTTGGCCAACTAGCCTAGTGGTGTGAATATCCTTGATGAATACTGACACTCCTCCACCTTTAGTGTTTCGGTCCTGGTTTGGTGGCCGAAAAGTGTGGTAAGAGTTGTAGCCTGGTATTGCAGGGGTGCTCTCTAGAGCCTTGAACCAGGTCTCAGTTACTGCACAGATATCGATGTTCTCCATTTTTAGGAGTGCCTCGAGAGAGTGCATTTTGAGGTTTAGACTTCTAGCATTGAGTAGCATTACCTTCAGATTTTGCATGCTTGTACCTGTTACGGTGGTGGTTTTGTCCTTTGAAGTTTGCCTAAAAAAGGCACTATAGGGGTGGCAAGAGCCTTAGCCAGTAACCTGAATCCCAGGGGCGACAGGTGCAGAACATCTCTGGCAAAGCATCGTGGTCTGTTAATCATGTCATCCCAGACAGACAGATACTGGATCCCCTTTGAATGACACCATAAGCTTAGCCAATTGTTGAAGTCAATCATTTTATCCTTATATTGTGGTATCATTCTGGGCGAAGGCAGGATGCTACTCAGGGCTAGGGTCATACCTGCCTGGGCCACATGATCCGAGAGCTCTTCCATGTCTCTTTTCATGTAGTCCAGGGAGGTACATCTCAAGTCATTCACTCCAACATGGACAATGACAGAGTCATATTTGTACTTGTTGTGGAGTGACTTGAGTGCATGCGTTATGTGGCGGATCCTGGCACCCGACAGGCAGCTGACTGTAATTTTATATATATATATATATATATATATATATATATATATATATATATATATATGTATTTTTTTTCTGGGCTGCTTGTGCAGAGCATTGAGCTTTGCCCTTCAGGCAATTCCATGAATCCATTCATTTCCCTTAGGTGAAAGTCCTGTGGTCTCGCCATTCCCAGGAGCAAGGGCTGAGCTATGATTGGGAGCAGTCACCTCTGTGCCGGGCAAGACTGGAAATTTTCTTTATATAGTTCTAGTCTCCCTGCACACACCTGGTCACACCTAATGGATTGGCTTCCAGTGCAGGAGTGCAGCTCCTGTATCTGGAGCATTTTTCCCCGGGCCTCCTCTGAAAATGAGCTTTGCTGAAAATGAGCTCTGTCCCAGTTGGACTTTCCTGGTAAACAAATGTTAAATAAATAAATAAATGCAAATTTCTGATGTGCAGCCATACTTTCACTAGTGATGTAATGAGTCATCCAGGAGCACTTGTCTGTTGCACCTTCTGTATGAACATTGGTCTCCATTGGGACTCAAACTATGGGACTTGTGCGCAGACACATTCTTTCTGTCCCACCCACCAAGGGCAGACATGCCGGCTAAGCCTCAGCATTTCCCTTCATCCACAGAACACTCAAGCAGGTGCCCAGCCCACTAGTCAAACTCATCACTTGTGCCATTTATTTATTTTATTTAGTTATTCTATGTTAGCTAGGTTAGTCCCAATAGGCTAGAAGGCTTTTTTTCAGGGGAAACTTGAAGTGGCAGTTATACTACTACTACAGGAAATTTGTCCAGGGCATTTAGGAAATTCCCCTTCTCTTTTTGATGGGTGCTGTGGGATCCTTTACATCCATCTGAGCTAACACCAACTCAGGCAGATGGGGACCACTGTTTAAAATCTCATCCACAGGATGGCACACTCAGGAGTGCAGCACCTCCCCCACCCCATATTGCACTGCAGTGTCAGCAATTGATCTAACTGTTGTAGGAATAGAACCCACAGCCTTTTGCACAAGACAAGCGTACAAAGTGTTGCACCACTGACACACATAATCAGAACTCTAGCCTTCCACATCAATGCAGCTAGCTGCCAACACTAAAAATGTTAACATCAGGTGCTGATAAAGGCATAGAATCATTGTTGTGGATTAAAGTGATATTTTTCACTTTCTTTGACCCACCAGCTAGATTGTTCATTCTTGTCAAAAATTCCATACTGTTGTACCTTTGAATAAGATGTTTCACTTTATCTGATAACTTATTGCAACTACTACAGATTGTGCAGAAGGGAACCCAACATGATTAAAACATAGGATTTTGCACATGGTCATGGGTGATTTTTTTTTTCTTTTGGTCTCCAGCACTTCCTGTCTATTCTCTTTGGTTACTTAGGTTGGTTTATTGCTGACAAGTCTGGTGACCATGAGGTCATGGAGGTATAAGTGTCTTGCAATGGTAGAAGGTTGTTTAGCATGTACTTTCGGGCAGTATTACATTTGGTTTGATTGCAGTGGTAGAAGATTGTTTAGCGTGTACTTTAGGGCAGTATTACATTTGGTTTGTTTGCAGTGGTAGAAGGCTGTTTAGCGTGTACTTTAGGGCAGTATTACATTTGGTTTGTTTGCAGTGGTAGAAGGTTGTTTAGCATGTACATTAGGGCAGTATTACATTTGGTTTATTTGCAGTGGTAGAAGGCTATTTAGCGTGTCATTTAGGGCAGTACTACATTTGGTTTGCAGTGGTAGAATGTTGTTTAGCATGTACTTTAGGGCAGTAGTACATTTTTTTTTTTTTTGCAGTGGTAGAAAGTTGTTTAGCATGTACTTCAGGGCAGTATTACATTTGGTTTGTTTGCAGTGGTAGAAGGTTGTTTAGTGTGTACTTTAGGGCAGTATTACATCTGGTTTGTTTGCAGTGGTAGAAGGTTGTTTAGCGTGTACCTTAGTGCAGTATTACATCTGGTTTGTTTGTAGTGGAAGAAGATTGTTTAGCGTGTACTTTAGGGCAGTATTAGATTTGGTTTGCAGTGGTAGAAGATTGTTTAGCATGTACGTTAGGGCAGTATTACATTTGGTTTGTTTGCAGTGGTAGAAGGTTGTTTAGCATGTAATTTAGGGCAGTATTACATTTGGTTTGTTTGCAGTGGTAGAAGGTTGTTTAGCATGTACTTTAGGGCAGTATTACATTTGGTTTGTTTGCAGTGGTAGAAGGTTGTTTAGTGTGTACCTTAGGGCAGTATTACATTTGGTTTGTTTGGAGTGGTAAAAGGTTGTTTAGCGTGTACGTTAGAGCAGTATTACATTTGGATTGTTTGCCGTGGTAGAAGGATGTTTAGCGTGTACTTTAGGGCAGTATTACATTTGGTTTGTTTGCAGTGGTAGAAGGTTGTTTAGCATGTACTTTAGGGCAGTATTACATTTGGTTTGATTGCAGTGGTAGAAGGTTGTTTAGTGTGCACTTTAGGGCAGTATTACATTTGGTTTGCAGTTGTAGAAGCTTGTTTAGCATGTTTGGTTTGCAGTTGTAGAAGTTTGTTTAGCATGTACTTTAGGACAGTATTACATCTGGTTTGTTTGCAGTGGTAGAAGGTTGTTTAGCGTGTACCTTAGTGCAGTATTACATCTGGTTTGTTTGTAGTGGAAGAAGATTGTTTAGCGTGTACTTTAGGGCAGTATTAGATTTGGTTTGCAGTGGTAGAAGGTTGTTTAGCATGTACCTTGGGGCAGTATTACATTTGGTTTGTTTCCAGTGGTAGAAGGTTGTTTAGCGTGTACTTTAGGGCAGTATTACATTTGGTTTGTTTCCAGTGGTAGAAGGTTGTTTAGCATGTACTTCAGGGCAGTATTACATTTGTTTTATTTGCAGTGGTAGAAGGTTGTTTAGCATGTAATTTACGGCAGTATTACATCTGGCTTGTTTGCAGTGGCAGAAGGTTATTTAGCATGTACTTTAGGGCAGTATTACATTTGGTTTGTTTGCAGTGGTAGAAGGTTGTTTAGCATGTACTTTAGGGGAGTATTACATTTGGTTTGTTTGCAGTGGTAGAAGGTTGTTTAGTGTGTACCTTAGGGCAGTATTACATTTGGTTTGTTTGCAGTGGCAAAAGGTTGTTTAGCGTGTACTTTAGAGCAGTATTACATTTGGTTTGTTTGCAGTGGTAGAAGGTTGTTTAGCATGTACTTTAGGGCAGTATTACATTTGGTTTGATTGCAGTGGTAGAAGGTTGTTTAGTGTGCACTTTAAGGCAGTATTACATTTGATTTGCAGTTGTAGAAGCTTGTTTAGCATGTACTTTAGGGCAGTATTACATCTGGTTTGTTTGCAGTGGTAGAAGGTTGTTTAGCGTGTACCTTAGGGCAGTATTACATCTGGTTTGTTTGTAGTGGTAGAAGGTTGTTTAGCGTGTACTTTAGGGCAGTATTACATTTGGTTTGCAGTGGTAGAAGGTTGTTTAGCATGTACTTTAGGGCAGTACTACATTTGGTTTGTTTGCAGTGGAAGAAGGTTGTTTAGCATGTACTTTAGGGTAGTATTACATTTGGTTTGTTTGCAGTGGTAGAAGGTTGTTTAGCGTGTACTTTAGGTTCATAGGTTGGTACTAGGCTATCGGCCCTAGGGCCTATACAAGCCTAGCCATAACAATTCCCTGGATATTTCTTCTGACAATATTTACTTCTCTGGACCCCTGTCTAGCAGGGTGACTGACATGATCCCCGGGGAGAATTTCCTATCTCCCATCCAATCATCAAGGTTCCTTTTGAAGAGGGCCAAGGAGGCGCTCAGCTTGACATATATGGGCAGTCTATTCTAGAGTATGGGGAGTCTCTGGGTCAAGAACCTATCCCTTCAGCATGTTTTGTTCATTGTGATGACAAGGTTTAGATCCCTGGAGCATGTGGCTCTGAGGGATTGGGATTTCTTTAAGTGGAGCATGTCCAACAGCTCAGGGTTTCACATGGCCTTTTATGTTAAGCAGAGATCGCCTCTGAGTAGATGATATGCCACAGAGTATAGCTGGAGTTTTTTTATACAGTCAGCATATGGCATCTGCTTTAAGCCTGTGATTCTTTTAGTGAGGTATTTCTGTGCCCTTTCCAGCTGTTGCAGATGTCTTGTGAGGTACATACCAAACAGGGCATTATACTCTTTAATGGGTCTAATGAGGGATGAGTACAGTGGGACAATGACCTCCTTTTTCTGGATGAAAAGCCCTTAGTGATGAGGTGTGCCACATAGAAGGATTTCCTGACTGTTGTGGTGATGTGGTTATCGAAAGTGAGACCACTGTCCGCCTGTGTCCCTAAGTCTCTCATCACACTTTCGATGTTTAGTGTACTGCCATCTATGTGGTAATTCATGGGTACATGTTTTTTTCCAAAGGGGATAACTATACATTTCTTGGCATTAAGCTTGAGCCCATGGCTCTGGCACCAGGCATCTGTTTCTGTAAGGCCCTTTTGTAGAATATCCACATAATTTGGGGATTCAATAATGGCTCCTAGTTTGCAGTCATCTGTGAACTTTGTTTGCCAGAGTCCCTTAGTGTTGGCCTGTACTTCAGAGAAGTAGATGCCAAACAAGAGCGGTCCCAGGACTGAACCCTGAGGTACTCCACTTGTCACTTTTCTGGAGCTGGATTTAGAGTTGGCTACTTTTACTGTCTGGGTTCTGTCAGTAAGCCAGTTGGCAATCCATCGAGTGACGTAGGGATTTATGCCCAGCTTAGTAAGTTTATCTATGATTCCAGAGTGGGGGATGGTGTCAAAGGCCTTGGCGAGGTCCAGATAGGCTGTGTGGACTGCCTTACCCTCATCCATAGCTCTAGAGACTGATTCAAAGAAGTCAATCAGGTTCAGGAGACAAGATCGGCCCTTCACAAACCCAAACTGGGTGGGGTCCAGTGTTTGAAGGTTACCAATGTCTTTGTTTATAAGTTCCATGGTAATGCGTTCCATGCCCTTGCAGATCAGGCTCGTCAGACTGATGGGACGGTAGTTCCCTGGATCCAAGGTGGATCCCCCCTTGTGGAATGGGATAACTGTAGCTGTGCGCCACTCAGTGGGCATGAAGCCTGCAGTGAGGCTATGATTAAACATGACACTTAGGTGAGGTGCCAGTTCATTTTGTAGTTCATGTAGTATACAGCCTGGGATGTCATCTAGTTGCATGGATGCTGTATTCTTAGCTTTGGAGAGTGTGGTTTCTACCTGTGTGGACGTGATTACCGGAATTTGGCAATCCTTTGGTATTGAGACAGGCCCTTTAAAGGGTGAGAGGGGGGTGAAGTTGGCACTAAATCGATCTGCCAGGATATTGGCAATATCCTTGGGATCAGTATATTTAATGCCATTCTGTTGAAGCTCAGAGCAGATCTGAGCATTGCCATTTAGATTCTTGACATAACTATAGAATGCCTTGCGGTTGTCTTTGGAATCTTTGGCAATTTTATTTTCATAACTAGCTTTTGAGGATTTTATGAGGGATCTCAGCTTCTTACTGAGGCTGGTGAGGGAGTTTTTTGCATCCTGGGATTTTCCTCTTTTCTGCAACAGTTTCTTCCTTCTGTTGTATAGTTTGTTTATAGCAGGGGACCACCAGATTGGTTTCCTTTTTTTGGAGGAGAGCATCTTGGTTCTATTTGGGATGCCACGATTCATGCACAAGTGGATGTGCTTGTACAGTGCCTTAGTGTAGGATTCTGCAGTCGAACTTTCAGATTCCGTCTGCATGAGTGTCATGAAGTTTGTCACTTCTGACTTCAGTAGCATGAAGTTGGCTTTGGAGAAGTTTTTTAAGGAGGTTTCCTTACTGGGGGGTGGGGGTGGGATGTGGATGTCAAGGGTGAGTTGCTTATGGTCAGACCTGACCAATGAGGGGGGTGACCACTGGTGTGGAGCATCTATCTCCCATGTTGGTAATGACCAGGTCTAGGATATTGGACTTCTTGGTAGGACAATGGATTAGTTGATCCAGGGCGTTGGAATTTATGAAATCCAAGAACCGTTGGAAAAAGGAGTTGGTACCCGAGCAGTTTTCCCAGTTAATGGCAGGGTAGTTGAAATCACCCAGTATTAGGGTGTTTGGTTGTATCTTAATATTTTCCAGTATGTTTAGAAAGGTGTAGTGAGAATCTTGGGGCATGGTGGGGGATCTGTAGCAAGCTACAATTTGGATTGCAGTCTTACCTAGTGTTAGTTGCACCTGGAGAATTTCAGATGCATTGTGTTGGGCAACTAGCCTGGAGGTGTGAATATCCTTGGTGAATATGGACACTCCTCCACCTTTAGTGTTTCGGTCTTGGTTTTGTGGCCGAAAAGTGTGGTAAGAGTTGTAGCCTGGTATTGCAGGGGTGCTCTCTGGAGCCTTGAACCAAGTCTCAGTTACTGCGCAGATATTGATGTTCTCCTTTTTTAGGAGTGCCTTGAGAGAGTGCATTTTGAGGATTAGACTTTTAGCATTGAGTCGCATTACCTTCAGATTTTGCATGCTTGTATCTGTTACAGTGGTGGTTTTGTCCTTTGAACCTTGCCTAAAAAAGGCACTATAGGGGTGGCAAGAGCTTTAGCCAGTAACCTGAATCCCAGGGGTGGCAGGTGCAGACCATCTCTGGCAAAGCATCATGGTCTGTCAATCATGTCGTCCCAGGCAGACAGATACTGGATCCCCTTTGAATGACACCAGAAGCTTAGCCAGTTGCTGAAGTCAATCATTTTGTCCTTATATTGTGGTATCATTCTGGGCAAAGGCAGGATGCTACACAGGGCTAGGGTCATTCCTGCCTGGGCCACATGATCTGAGAGCTCTTCCATGTCTCTTTTCATGTAGTCCAGGGAGGTATGTCTCAAGTCATTTACTCCAGCATGGACAATGACAGAGTCGTATTTGGACTTGTTGTGGAGTGACTTGAGTGCATGTGTTACGTGGCGGATCCTGGCACCTGACAGGCAGCTGACTAATTTTCTCCTTGTTCAGCCTGGTGAGTGGGACATCATTGTGCATGACTACAGAGTCACCTATGACTAGAGTGTTGGGTACATTGTCTTGCCTTAGGGGCTGTTGTTGGGTGGCACACTGGTGTGTAAGCTATGTGTCACTTTGGTTGTGACTGGTGTTTGTTTGTTTTTCGGCCTCGAAGGTCCTTGTTGCTTGGGTAGGTTAATGTTAAGGGCCTCCGCAAATGTGGGTTTAGTGTTGCTATGTGTGGGTGTTGATGGTGTGGGTTTTGAAGGGCTGTGAGTTGCTTGAGGTGTAATGCAGGTATTAACCTTCTCCTCTTGACTGTCTAGCACAATCTTGGCCGGAGAGAACTTTGCTTCCAGTTTGGCTATGTAAGTGCATCTCGCGCAGGTTGTAGTGTTGGGTGGGTGGTAGGAGAAGAGGGTTGTCTGTGTACATGAGGCAGTTGCCGCATTGCCCCAGTATGCCCAGATTCACGAGGTGGACAGGAGAAATCACTGGAAGCTGACCCCTGGACATGCCTGTTTAGGTGTTTTTTCTAAAGTATAAGAGCTGTTTTCCCTTACCTTTGCTAGTTACTTTGCAATCACAGGCTGTATAGTGCCTAAGATTAATTTCTCCTTATTGACAAGGAAAAGAGAGGGCAGTATTACATTTGGTTTGTTTGCAGTGGTAGAAGGTTGTTTAGCGTGTACTTTAGGGCAGTATTACATTTGGTCTGTTTGTAGTGGTGGAAGGTTGTTTAGTGTGTACTTTAGGGCAGTATTACATCTGGCTTGTTTGTAGTGGTAGAAGGTTATTTAGCATGCTCTTTAGGGCAGTATTACATTTGGTTTGTTTGCAGTGGTAGAAGGTTGTTTAGCATGTACTTTAGGGCAGTATTACATTTGGTTTGTTTGCAGTGGAAGAAGGTTCTTTAGCGTGTACCTTAGGGCAGTATTACATTTGGTTTGTTTGCAGTGGTAGAAGGTTGTTTAGCATGTACTTTGGGGCAGTATTACATTTCGTTTGTTTGTAGTGGTAGAAGGTTGTTTAGCATGTACTTTAGGGCAGTATTATATTTGGTTTGTTTGCAGTGGTAGAAGGTTGTTTAGCGTGTACTTTAGGACAGTATTACATTTGGTTTGTTTGCCATGGTAGAAGGATGTTTAGCGTGTACTTTAGGGCAGTATTGCATTTGGTTTGTTTGCAGTGGTAGAAGGTTGTTTAGTGTGTACTTTAGGGCAGTATTACATTTGGTTTGTTTGCAGTGATAGACGGTTGTCTGGCATATACTTTAGGGCAGTATTACATTTGGTTTGTTTGCAGTGGTAGAAGGTTGTTTAGCGTGTACTTTAGGGCAGTATGACATTTGTTTCTTTTGACGTGGTAGAAGGTTGTTTAGCATGTACTTTAGGGCAGTATGACATTTGTTTCTTTAGACGTGGTAGAAGGTTGTTTAGCATGTACTTTACGGCAGTATTACATTTGGTTTAATTGCAGTGGTAGAAGGTTGTTTAGCGTGTACTTTAGTGCAGTATTATATTTGGTTTGTTTGCAGTGGTAGAAGTTTGTTTAGCGTGTACTTTAGGGCAGTATTACATTTGGTTGGTTTCAGTGGTAGACGGTTGTTTAGCGTGTACTTTAGGGCAGTATTACATTTGGTTTGTTTGCAGTGGTAGAAGGTTGTTTAGTGTGTACTGTAGGGCAGTATTACATTTGGTTTGTTGGCAGTGGTAGAAGGTTGTTTAGCATGTACTGTAGGGCAGTATTACATTTGGTTTGTTTGCAGAGGTAGAAGGTTGTTTAGCGTGTACTTTAGGGCAGTATTACATTTGGTTTGTTTGCAGTGGTAGAAGGTTGTTTAGCGTGTACTTTAGGGCAGTATTACATTTGGTTTGTTTGCAGTGGTAGAAGGTTGTTTAACGTGTACTTTATGGCAGTATTACATTTGGTTTGTTTGCAGTGGTAGAAGGTTGTTTAGCATGTACTTTAGGGCAATATTACATTTGGTTTATTTGCAGTCGTAGAAGGTTGTCTAGTGTGTAGTTTAGGGCAGTATTACATTTGGTTTGTTTGCAGTCGTAGAAGGTTTTTTAGCTTGTACTTTAAGGCAGTACTACGTTAGGTTTGTTTGCAGTGATAGAAGGTTGTTTAGCGTGTACTTTAGGGCAGTATTACATTTGTTTTGTTTGCAGTGGTAGAAGGTTATTTAGCGTGTACTTTAGGGCAGTTTTACATTTGGTTTGTTTGCAGTGGTAGAAGGTTATTTAGCATTTACTTTAGGGCAGTATTACATTTGGTTTGTTTGCAGTGGTAGAAGGTTGTTTAACGTGTACTTTAGGGCGGTATTACATTTGGTTTGTTTGCAGCGGTAGAAGGTTGTTTAGTGTGCACTGTAGGGCAGTATTACATTTGGTTTGTTTGCAGTGGTTGAAGGTTGTTTAGCATGTACTTTAGGGCAGTATTACATTTGGTTTGTTTGCAGTGGTAAAAGGTTGTTTAGCGTGTACTTTAGGGCAGTATTACATTTGATTTGTTTGCAGTGGTAGAAGGTTGTTTAGTGTGTACTTTAGGGCAGGATTACATTTGGTTTGTTTGCAGTGGTAGAAGGTTCTTTAACGTGCACTTTAGGACAGTATTACATTTGGTTTGTTTGCAGTGGTAGTAGGTTGTTTAGCATGTACTTTAGGGCAGTATTACATTTGGTTTGTTTGCAGTGGTAGAAAGTTGTTTAGGGTGTACTTTAGGGCAGTATTACATTTGGTTTGTTTGCAGTTGTAGAAGGTTGTTTAGCATGTACTTTAGAGCAGTATTACATTTGGTCTGTTTGCAGTTGTAGAAGGTTGTTTAGCGTGTACTTTAGGGCAGTATTACATTTGGTTTGTTTGCAGTGGTAGAATATTTAGCGTGTACTTTAGGACAGTATTACATTTGGTCTCTTTGCAGTGGTAGAAGGTTGTTTAGCGTGTACGTTAGGGCTGTATTACATTTGGTTTGTTTGCAGTGGTAGAAGGTTGTTTAGCGTGTACTTTAGGGCAGTATTACATTTGGTTTGTTTGCAGTGGTAGAAGGTTATTTAGAGTGTACTTTAGGGCAGTATTACATTTGATTTGTTTGCAGTGGTAGAAGGTTGTTTAGCGTGTACGTTCGGGCAGTATTACATTTGGCTTGTTTGCAATGGTAGAAGGTTGTTTAGCATGTACTTTAGGGCTGTATTGCATTTAATTTGTTTGCAGTGGTAGAAGGTTGTTTAGCGTGTACTTTAGGGCAGTATTACATTTGGTTTGTTTGCAGTGGTAGAAAGTTGTTTAGGGTGTACTTTAGGGCAGTATTACAGTTGATTTGTTTGCAGTGGTAGAAAGTTGTTTAGCGTGTACTTTAGTGAAGTATTACATTTGGTTTGTTTGAAGTGCTAGAAGGTTGTTTAGCATGTACTATAGGGCAGTATTACATTTGGTTTGTTTGCAGTGGTAGAAGGTTGTCTAGCATGTACTTTACGGCAGTATTACATTTGGTTTGTTTGCAGTGGTAGAAGGTTGTTTAGCGTGTACTTTAGGGCAGTATTACATTTGTTTTTTTTGACGTGGTAGAAGGTTGTTCATGGTGCACTTTATGGCAGTATTACATTTGATTTAATTGTAGTGGTAGAAGGTTGTTTAGCATGTACTTTAGGGCAGTATTACGTTCGGTTTGTTTGTAGTGGTAGAAGGTTGTTTAGCATGTACTTTAGGGCAATATTACATTTGGTTTGTTTGCAGTGGTAGAGGGTTGTTTAGCAATAGAGGTACGACTGCTGAATACTGCACAAATGCAGTTTATAAGCACTTACACGAATGCATGGATCGTGCTATCCCTAACAGAACCAAGATGCTATCCTCCAAAAAAAGGAAGCCAACCTGGTGGTCCCCTGCCATAAACAAACTCTACAACAGAATAAAGAAACTGTTGCAAAAAAGAGTAAAATCCCATGATTGGAGGAACTCCCTGGTCAGCCTCAGTAAGAAGCTGAGATCCCTCATAAAATCCTCCAAAGCTAGTTACAAAAACTAAATCACCACTGATTCTAAAGACAATTACAAAGCATTCTGTAGCTATGTCAAGAATCTGAATGGCAACACTCAGATCTGCTCTGAGTTGCAGCACAATGGCACTAAATATACAGAACCAACTGATATTGCCAACATCCTGGCAGATAGGTTCAATGCTATCTTTACCCCCCTCTCACCCCCTAAAGGGCCCATCTCTATATCGGAAGAATGCAAAGTTCCTGTTATCATGGCTGCACAGATAAAAACAACTCTCTCCAAAGCCAGCACTGGATGCTGTATCCATGGGACCTGACAACATCCCAGGCTGCATTCTACACAAATTACAGAATGAACTGGCACCCACCTAAGCACCATGTTCAATCATAGCCTCACCTCAGGCTTTGTGCCCATTGAATGGTGCACAGCGATGGTTATCCCACTCCGCAAAGGAGGAGCCAACATGGACCCCGGGAACTACCACCCCATTAGCCTAACTTATAAACAAAGACATTGGTAATCTCCATACTCTGGATCCCACCCAGTTCAGGTTTTTAAAAGGCAGATCATGTCTCCTAAACCTGATAGACTTCTTTGAAGCAGTCACCAAAGCCGCAGACGAGGGTAAGGTGGTTCACACAGCCTATCTAGATCTCGCCAAGGCTTTTGACACCATCCCCCACTCTGGAATTAGGTTCATAGGTTCATAGGTTCATACTAGGCTATCTGCCCTAGGGCATTTATAAGCCTAGCCAGAATGTGTTTGGCTTTCGCCACCCATTTTAAATTTATTTTGCTATGCCCTTTTTTGAGGTTAGTATACTGTGCCTCTGTCTAACAGTGACACAGAAGTGATACCCGGGGTAAACCTACGATCTCCAATCCACTCATCAAGATTCCTCTTGAATAGAGTCAATGAGGGACTCTGCCTAACCTGGACTGGGATTTTATTCCAGAGTGAAGGGAGCCTCTGGGTTATGAATCTGTCCCTCCAGCATGTCCTATTTATTTCAGTGCTGAGGTTCAAGTCTCTCAAGCACGTAGCTTGATGGGATTTGGATTTTCTGAGGTGCAGCATATCCATTAATTCCGGGTTGGACATGGCTTTATACGTCAGGCACAGATCACCTCTGAACAGGCGGTATGCCACTGAGTAGAGCTGGAGTTTCTTTAACCGGGCAGCATATGGCATCTGTTTGAGCCCTTTGATCCTCTTGGTGAGGTACTTTTGGGGTCTTTCCAGTTGCTGCAGGTGTCTGGTAAGGTACATCCCAAAAGGGGCATTGTACTCAATTATGGGCCTGATGAGGGATGAGTAAAGAGGCACGATGACGTCCCCTGATCTAGATGTGAATCGCTTCATGATTAGGTGGGCTATATAAAATGTTTTTCTAACCACTTTGGCTATGTGGTTGTCAAATGAGAGATTGCTATCAACTTGGGTCCCCAGGTCCCTAATTACTTCTTCTGTACTTAATGGATTACCACCTATGTGGTAATTTGTGGGCACTTTGTTTTGCCAAAGGGGATGACTATACACTTTTTGGCATTTAGCTTGAGGCCATGGCTCTGGCACCAGTTGTCTGTTTCTATGAGGCCCTTTTAGAGGATGCTTGTGTCGACTGGAGAGTCGATTATGGCGCCCAGTTTGCAGTCATCTGCAAACTTGGTCAGCCACAGTCCTTCCGTGTTGGCCTGTACCTCCGAGAAATATATATCGAACAAGAGAGGTCCCAGGACTGAGCCTTGTGGGACACCACTTGTAACTGGTTTGGAGTCTGACATGGCTCCAGCAATTCTAACCATGTGGATTCTGTCTTTGAGCCAGTTTGCAATCCATCTAGTGACATAGGGGTTTATATTTAAGCTGGTGAGCTTATCTATAATGCCCGAGTGGGGTATTGTATCGAAGGCTTTTGCGAGGTCCAGGTAGGCTGTGTGGACCACCTTCCCCTCGTCAATGGCCTTGGTGACTCTTTCAAAGAAATCAACCAGGTTTAAGAGGCAGGATCTGCCCTTAACAAAGCCGAACTGGGTAGGATCCAGTGTTTGTAGGTCCCCAATATCTTTATTTATGAGGTCCATGATGATCCTTTCCATAGCTTTGCAGACCAAGCTAGTCAGGCTTATGGGGCGATAGTTTCCAGGATCCGTTGAGGCACCACCTTTATGGAGAGGGACCACTGTTGCTGTCGCCACTCTTTGGGCACATATCCTGTAGTAAGGCTGAGATTGAACAGTAGTTTTATGTTTGGGTTTAGCTCTTCTTGGAGTTCATGTAGGACGCAGCCCAGGACACCATCTGGTCCCACTGATGCTGTGTTTTTTGCTTTGGAGAGGCGGCTCTTACCTGAGCATCTGAGATGTCAGGGGGCAGCACTCTGCTGGGATAGATATTTGCCCTTTTGGTGGGGGGGGAGAAGTTTGCGCTGAACCTGTCAGCTAGGATGTTGGCAATGTCTGTGGGTTCGGTGTATTTTTTTGTCATTTTGGACTAATTCTGAGCATATCTGGGAATTACCACCCAGGTTCCTAACATAACTAAAGAAAGCCTTGTGATTATCCTTAGTGTCCTGTGCAATTTTTCTCTCGAAGCTGGCCTTAGACAATTTTATGTGTGCCCGTAGTTTTTTGCTAATACTGATCAGTGATGCCTTCTCTTTCTGGGATTTTGCTCTATCATTTAGTAGCTTCCTCCTTCTATTGTATAGTTTGTTTATGGCTGGGGTCCACCAGACAGGACGTCTGCCTTTGGAGGATTGGGTCTTGGTTTTATTTGGGATCGCATGATCCATGCATTCCTGAAGGTGTTCATAGAATGCATTCATAAAGGATTCTGCGGTCTGGGCTGTATTTTCCACAGGCCGGGGCTTTGAAGGATTCCACCTCAGTTTTGAGGAGTGTGAAATTTGCTTTAGAGAAGTTTTTCACTGTGGTTTTCTGGGCAGGGGTGGGGTCGGGATGTGAATATCCAGTGAGATTAGTTTATGGTCTGATCTTACCAGTGAGGGATACACTTCTGGTCTGGAGCATAGAGTCCCCATGTTGGTGATGATCAGGTCCAGTATGTTTTCCCCTCTTGTGGGAGTGGTAACAAGTTGTTCCATAGCATTTGAGTTTATAAATTCTAGGAACCTTTGGGCTAGGGTGTTGGAGCTAGAGTTATGCTCCCAGTCTATGTTTGGGTAGTTGAAGTCACCCAATATAATGGTGTTTGGAGAGACCTTCATATTTTCCAGTGTTCTCAGGAAGGCCGAGTGGGGTTCCTGGGTTTGGGAGGGTGGTCTGTAGCAGGCTATATACTGGAAGGCAGTTTTACCCACTGTTAGTTGCACATGGATAGTCTCTGATGCTTCGTGCTTTGCCACCAACCTGGAGGTGTGGGTATCTTTGATGAATATCGATATTCCCCTCCTTTTGTGGTTCTGTCCAAGTTTTCGGGCCGAAAAGCATGGTATGAGTTATAACCTGGTAGTGCTGGGGTGCTCTCGGGAGCCCTGAACCAGGTTTCTGTTACTGCACAGATATCGATGTTCTCCATGCTAAGGAGAGTTTCGAAAAGTGCATCTTGAGGTTTAGACTTCTGGCGTTGAGTAGCATTACTCTTAGTTTCTTATCCCTTGTGATACCTATGGAGGTGGGTTTGTCTTTTGAGCCTTGCCTAAAAAGGCACTATGGGGTAGCAAGAGCCTTTGCCAATATCCGAAAGCCCAGGGGTGACAGGTGCAAGCCGTCCCTAGCGAAGCATCGTGGCTTGTCGAGCATATCATCCCAAGCTGACAGGCATTGAATCCCCTTTGAATGACACCAGTACTTAAGCCAATTGTTGAAATTGATCATCTTGTCTTCATATTGTGGCATCATTCTTGGTGAGGGTAAGATGCTACTCAAGGTCAGGGTCATACCGGCCTGGGCTACATGCTCAGAGAGCTCCTTTATGTCTCTTTTCATGTAGTCTAGGGAGGTACGTCTCAGGTCATTCACACCAGCATGGACAATGACTGAGTCATATCTGTACTTGCCTTGGAGTGACCTGAGTGCTTGTGTTATGTGGCGGATCCTAGCACCCGACAGGCTGCTCACCGTGACCCTCTCCTTGTTCAGCCTGGTGAGCGGGACGTCAGTGTGCCTGACGATAGAGTCACCTATTACAAGTGTATCAGGTGTGTTGTTTAGTCTTAAGGGCTGTGACTGTTTGGCACACTGGCTTTGTGAGATATGTATTGCACATGTTTTGTTTTGGGGTAGCGGCTGCTTGGGTGTCTGCTTTGGAGGTCTCTGCTGCTTCGGCAGATCTTTATTTAGAGCCTCGAGTATGTTTTGTGTGATTATGTGTTTGGTTTGCTGTCGTGGTAGGTCTATGTGAGACTGGAATTGTAGTGAGTGTGGTTTCCTTCTCCTCCTGACTGGTTATGCCAGTACTGAGTTGAGAGAGCTTAGCCTCCAGTTTGGCTATATGGTTGCATCTCTCACATGTGTTGGAATTTGTTGGGAGGAGGAGAGGGTTGTCTGTGTACATGAGGCAGTTGTAACATTGCCTCAAGATTCCCAGATTCACCAGCTGGACCGGAGAAGAGATTGACAACTGACCTTTGGACATGCTAGAATAATATTGGGAATTCCTTAATAATTGAAAACCAGGGCCAGTGGGGAGTGAGGGTGTAGTGCTTTTAATTTTTAGTGCTGACTTATATAATTGCTTTAGTGAGCAAGTGCCAGGTAACTTAAGTGCAATGTGTTACAGGTAACTTAAATGCAAAATGACAAACAGTAACTTTCTTTCAAGTGAAACAAGGAAATAAGTACAGTAAGCAATGCAGATATCACTAGTGATCCACAGAACCGCTGAGAAGCCGCGTATTAGGTGGAATTAGCGTTCCAGGGAAATAACAAGCAAACAAACAACAAGCATATAAACAAAGCTAGATTCAGCAGGCCTGGATCTAGTCTATGCTACAGCAAACAAGGTGTACCAATTTCAGTAAGATACAGTTCAAATATTCAGGCACTATAAACCTTTAACCAGAAATTCCCAGCTCAGAAGGGCAGAATCCAGCCTCTTCTCCCACAAGAGTGCAGACCACAAACCTTCTTAATGTAAAATAACTGGCCTGAAGCCCAAGTGCTTAAACCAGAACTAATATACTTTAAGAATAACAGACACTGGGCTCTCAATCAGCAGCTCCCAACTTAGAAGGATGAAAGCTACCTGTCCTGCCACCGCAGTGCATGCCACAAACCTTCCTAATGTAAAACAACTGGTCTGAAGCCCAAGTGCTTAATCCAAAAGACTTAGAATGATAGCTACACTTTAATCAAGTTACTACCAAGCAGTAATAAATACAATTGAATACTTTAGAGAATGCCTGGATTAGTGCTCAAGTTACACAAACAAAGCTAGATCCAGCAGGCCCGAATCCAGTCTATGCCACAGCAAACAAGGCACCAACTTCAGTAAGAAGCAGTTCAGATATGCATGCACTATAAGCCTTCAACCAGAAATTCCCAGCTCAGAAGGGCAGAGTCCAGCCTCTCCTCCCACAAGAGTGCAGACCACGAACCCTCTTAATGTAAAATAACTGGCCTGAAAGCCCAAGTGCTTAAACCAGAATTAATACACTTTTAGAATAACAGACACTGAGCCCTCAGTCAGCAGTTCCCAACCTAGAAGGATGTAAGCTACCTGTTCTGCTACTACAGTGCAGACCACAAACCCTCTCAGTGCAAAACAACTGGTCCAAAGCCCAAGTGTTTAAACCAAAAGGCTTAGAATGAGTTACACCAAGCAGTAATAAATACAATTGAGTACTTTTAAGATGATGCAAAAGTAAAAAGTAGGTAGAAACACAAGTACAGTAAAAGCAGATGAAATTTTTTTTTTTTTTTTCTGAACAAGTGCTGAGATCAAAGAAACAGATTTGAGTGCTGAAACTAGAAAACTGGCTAGTTATAAGAAAAAAAAACTAAGCTAGAAGGCTTCCCTCCAACACAGAAGGGCTTGGGGGCTCAGAAGCCTGCAAATAGTCTATACCACTTAACAGGAAAGGCAGGAAACAAGCTTAAATTTTTTTTTTTTTTTTTTCTGTTTCCCAGATGCTCTCTTTGTACACAGTAGGAGTGCCTGAAATCAGAATATGATCTCACTGCACTCAGTTGAGTGAGCAAATGAGATGGGCCCAGAAGGAGTATCCAAACACAAATTTACAAGAGGGGCTGGCAGTTTCAAGGCCACAAAGATTAACACCAAAACCAAAACTAAAACAAAAACAGGGAGGGTGGGTGGGACTAACTGAAGAGCAGAGTCAAAACTTCCAGTTCAGTTAATATTCCTTCCACACAGTTAAAATCAATTTAAATACTGTATTTTTTTTGAAAAAAAAAGAGCAGATAAAGGTACTTAAATTCTCTTATACGTCCAGTTGAATATAGCAAGTTCTTAGCCGGCCAAAGCTGAGGTTTTTAAGCAGAAAATATTTCACACTGTACCACTTAAATAGGCAAGGACAGGAAAGAATGTGACTACCCCCACACCTGTAATTACTAGCAAATAACAAAATTCAGCAAACACTGACTAACTTCCAGTTCAGCTAATATTCCTTCCACACAGTTAAAATCAATTTAAATACTGTATTTTTTTGAAAAAAAAAAGAGCAGATAAAGGTACTCAAATTCTCTTATACGTCTAGTTGAATATAGCAAGTTCTTAGCCGGCCAAAGCTGAGGTTTTTAAGCAGAAAATATTTCACACTGTACCACTTAAATAGGCAAGGACAGGAAATCAAAGAATGTGACTACCCCACACCTGTAATTACTAGCAAATAACAAAATTCAGCAAACACTGACTAACTTCCAGTTCAGCTAATATTCCTTCCACACAGTTAAAATCAATTTAAATACTGTATTTTTTGGAAAAAAAGAGCAGATAAAGGTACTTAAATTCTCTTATACGTCCAGTTGAATATAGCAAGTTCTTAGCCGGCCAAAGCTGAGGTTTTTAAGCAGCTTTTTAGGAATTATAGATAATTATAGAATTATAGATAAACTCAATAAACTAGGTATAAATCTCTATGTCAAAAGATGGGTTGCCAACTGGCTCACTGACAGAACCCACACTGTGAAAGTAGCAGACTCCAAATCCGACTTCATACCAGTGACAAGTGGAATACCACAGGGTTCAGTCCTGGGCCCTCTCCTGTTTGGTATATACTTTTCTGAAGTACAGGCTAACACAGAAGGTCTTTGGCTAACGAAGTTTGCAGATGACTGCAAACTAGGAGCCATAATCGAAACTCCTAACGATGTAGACATCCTATAAAAGGGCCAGATTTCCGACTGGCCAGGTAGGGACTGAAAAAAAAAAAAAAAAAAAAAAAAAAAGGTCTTCCACGTCTTTAATGCGGAACATCAGAGTTCCGCATTAAACAGAAGTAGCTCTGTGTTTATTTTTTATTTGATTGGCCCGGGCCAATCAAAAACAAATAAACACAGACCTACTTCTGTTTAATGCGAAACATTGCAGTTCCACATTACACAGAAGTAGCTCTGTTTTGCGATGTTTTGATTGGCCCATATACCGGTATACCGGCCAATCAAATATCGTGAAACACGGAGCTACTTCTGTGTAATGCGGAACATCGCAGTTCCGCATTACACAGAAGTAGCTCTGTTTTGCGATGTTTTGATTGGCCCGTATACCGGTATACGGGCCAATCAAAAATCGCTAAACACGGAGCTACTTCTGTTTAATGCGGAACTGCAATGTTCTGCATTAAACAGAAGTAGCTTTGTTTTGCAATGTTTTGATTGGCCCTTATACCAGTATACGGGCCAATCAAAAATTGCGAAACACGGAGCTACTTCTGTTTAATGCAGAACATCGCAGTTCCACATTACACAAAAGTAGCTCTGTTTTGCGATGTTTTGATTGGCCCGTATACCGGTATACGGGCCAATCAAAATCGAAACGAGCTACTTCTGTTTAATGCAGAACTGCAATGTTCCGCATTAAACAGAAGTAGCTCTGTTTTGCGATGTTTTGATTGGCCCATATACCGGCATATGGGCCAATCAAAAATCGCTAAACACGGAGCTTCGTTTAATGCAGAACTTCTGCATTAAACACAAGAAGCTCCGTGTTTAGCGATTTTTGATTGTCCCGTATGCTGGTATACGGGCAATCAAAAAAAAAAAACCAAAGCGGAGGCTCCCGGGATTTAAACCAGCAGGGCAGGACTCGGGATTAGGCTGCTGATCTCGGGACAGTCCCGCCCAAATAGGGACGTCTGGCAACCCTGTGTCAAAGCCATGGCCTCAAGCTCAATTCCAAAAAGTGCATTGTCATCCCATTTGGTAAAAACTCTGTACCCATGAGCTGCCACATAGGTGGTAGTCTACTTAACACCGAAAGTGTGATAAGAGATCTTGGGACACAGGTGGACAGTAGTCTCTCCTTTGATAATCACATCGCCACAGTAGTCAGGAAATCCTTCTATGTGGCACACCTCATCACAAAAGGTTTCTCATTCAGAAAAAAAGAAGTCATTGTTTCCCTCTACTCGTCACTTATTAGACCCATTATAGAGTACAACGCCCCTTTTGGTATGTACCTCACAAGACATCTACAACAACTGGAAAGGTCACAGACATACCTCACAAAGAGGATTACCAGCCTCAAACAGATGCCCTACGCAGACCGTCTCAAAAAACTCTAGCTTTACTCCGTCACATATCGCCTACTCAGAGGCGATCTCTGCCTAACATACAAAGCAATGTCAAACCCAGAGCTGATGGACATGCTCCACTTAAAGAAATACCAATCCCTCTGAGCTACACGCTCTAGGGACCTAAACCTTGTCACCACAATAAACAGAATATGCTGGAGGGATAGATTCCTGTCCCAGAGACTTCCCATACTCTGGAACAAACTACCTATCTATATCCAACAAAGCTCCTCATTAGCACTCTTCAAAAAAAATCTTGATGATTGGATGGTAAATGAGAAATTCATCCCCGGGATCACCTCTGTGGCTCTGCTTGATAGGGGCACAGGAAAATAATTTTCTTGGGTGGCGAAAGCCAGGGTACCTTTTCGGCTAGGCTTATATAGGCCCTAGGGCCAAAAGCTTAGTATCTACCTATGAACCTATGAACTTGTGTCACTGAGATATGCAGATATGTGCTTAGGAATTAAATGGGCAGTTGTGTTACTCAGGTACATACTTAGGAATTAAATGGGCACTTGTGTCACTCAGATACGTGCTTAGGAATTAAATGGGGCACGTGTCACTGAGGTATGTGCTTAGGAATTAAATGGGCACTTGAGCCACTCAGGTGCATGCTTAGGAATTAAATGGGCACTTGTGTCACTCAGGTACGTGCTTAGGAATTAAATAGGCACTTGTATCACTCAGGTACTTGCTCAGGAATTAAACGGGCACTTGTGTCACTCAGGTACGTGCTTAGGAATTAAATGGGCACTTGTGTCACTCAGGTACGTACTCAGGAATTAAATGGGCACTTGTGTCACTCAGGTACATGCTTAGAAATGAAATGGGCACTTGTGTCACTCAGGTACGGGCTTAGGAATTAAATGGGCACTTGTGTCACTCGGGTATGTGCTTAGGAATGAAACGGGCACTTGTGTCACTCAGGTACATGCTTAAGAATTAAATGGGCACTTGTGTCACTCAAGTACATGCTTAGGAATGAGATGGGCACTTGTGTCACTCAGGTATGTACTCAGGAATTAAATGGGCACTTGTGTCACTCAGGTACGTGCTTAGGAATTAAATGGGCACTTGTGTCACTCAGGTACGTACTCAGGAATTAAATGGGCACTTGTGTCACTCAGGTACATGCTTAGAAATGAAATGGGCACTTGTGTCACTCAGGTACGGGCTTAGGAATTAAATGGGCACTTGTGTCACTCGGGTATGTGCTTAGGAATGAAACTGGCACTTGTGTCACTCAGGTACATCCTTAAGAATTAAATGGGCACTTGTGTCACTCAGGTACATGCTTAGGAATTAAATGGGCACTTGTGTCACTCAGGTAGGTGCTAAGGAATTAAATGGGCACTTGTGTCACTCAGGTACATGCTTAAGACTTAAATGGGCACTTATGTCACTAAGGTACATGCTTAAGAATTAAATGGGCACTTGTGTCACTCAGGTACGTACTCGGGAATTAAATAGGCACTTGTGTCACTCAGGTACGTGCTTAGAAATTAAATGGGCACTTGTGTCACTTAGGTACATGCTTAGGAATTAAATGGGCACTTGTGTCACTCAGATACATGCTTAGGAATGAAACGGGCACTTATGTCGCTCAGGTACGTGCTTAGGAATTAAATGGGCAGTTGTGTCACTCAGGTACGTGCTTAGGAATTAAATGGGCACTTGCGTCACTCAGGTACATGCTTAGGAATTAAATGGGCACTTGTGTCACTCAGGTACATACTCAGGAATTAAATGAGCACTTGTGTCACTCAGGTACGTGCTTAGAAATGAAATGGGCACTTGTGTCACTTAGGTACGTGCTTAGGAATTAAATGGGCACTTGTGTCACTCAGGTACATGCTTAGAAATGAAAATGAAATGGGCACTTATGTCACTCAGGTACGTGCTTAGGAATTAAATGAGCACTTGTGTCATTCAGGTACATACTTAGGAATTAAATGGGCAGTTGTGTCACTTAGGTACATGCTTAGGAATTAAATGGGCAGTTGACACTGTCACTCAGGTACGTGCTTAGGAATTAAATGGCCACTTGTGTCACTCTGGTACATGCTGAGGAATTATATGGGCACTTGTGTCACTCAGGTACATGCTTAAGAATTAAATGGGCACTTGTGTCACTCAGGTACGTGCTTAGGAATTAAATGGGCACTTGTGTCACTCAGGTACGTACTCAGGAAATAAATGGGCACTTGTGTCACTCAGGTACGTGCTTAGAAATGAAATGAGCACTTGTGTCACTTAGGTACGTGCTTAGGAATTAAATGGGCACTTGTGTCACTCAGATACATGCTTAGGAATGAAACAGGCACTTATGTCAATCAGGTACATGCTTAGGAATTAAATGGGAACTTGTGTCACTCAGGCACATGCTTAGGAATTAAATGGGCAGTTGTGTCACTCAGGTACTTGCTTAGGAATTAAATGGGCACTTGTGTCACTCAGGTACATGCTGAGGAATTAAATGGGCACTTGTGTCACTTAGGTACTACCTACTAGGTAAAGAGTTTAGCTTTGAAACTGATTATACTCCACTACAATGGTTATGCCAAAAGGAACAAGGCAATATAAAACTGTGTAGCTGAGCCATGTAATTTCAGGTCTTCAGATTTAAAGTGCAACACAAACTGACTCCAGCCACCACAATGTGGATGGCCTATCAGGTGTGCACAGACTATTCCAATGCTCTTATACCAATGGCCTTAAGTTTAGAAATGGAGTGCCATGATAGAAAAACTGATTTAAAAATGTGATGTATTTGTTCTTTCCTTCTTTTTAGACTAACACAACTGTAAAGCAATATTTAAGTTTTATTTAATCTGCAATATGTATGATTTTGTAGCATGTACTGTTTTTTTATTGTAGATTACTATTCCTTTGTTTTAGTGTGCTCCTTTATTATATAAATTATTTTTATTTTTCCCACTTGATGTGTGTTCACATTCTGGGCTGAGACTAAAATTGGTCCAATGGGATTAGTGCCCTACCCCACTTAACAAACTATAAATACATAAATAAGTAGGAGCAGGTGATCTTGTGGCCTTCTTCAGCAAATATAAGACAAAGAAGACAAGGAGGATGCATAGATCTTGTATTTGAAGTATAAAATGCAATGCGTTGGTTTTCCTGTGTCATGAAGCTAGGGGTCATAAAAATTCAGTTGAAAGACTTTTCAGACTCTCTGAGACCAAAACTGTAAAAGTAGGGCAGATGCACACAGAAGCAAGGCTGGAAATAGAACATTTTTATTTTCTGTTATTTTCTGTGTCTGGGAAAGATCTGATATAATATGGTCTGATCCCTAAGAGGCTGCTCTAGTGCATGTGAAGGGGGGGTTGAACATAGAACAATCTGATTTCTGTGAAAAAGAAATGATGAGCTAATATATATGCTGAAACCAAAGTCAGTTGTTCTTGCTTGGAAGACCCCTGACGACATTTATTTAAATCTGCTGTGACAATCTACAATTCTATTTTTTATATTAGGAACTTAGAAAGGTAAGAGCACATTATCATTTCAGTTAAAGAAGGTTATGGTATTTCTTTAGCTAAAGATCAGATTTTTCTTCAAATATTCTGTCTTTTATGACTAATTATTTTGTTCTTTTGTGTCCAGATTATTTACCTCTGCATATTTAATCCATTCTACCACTGTTTAAGTCACTTAAGTGAAGTTTTTTTTTTTTTTTTGGTATTTCTTCACTTTGAATATATTGTATCTCTACTTATTTACTAGGCTATTATTTATTATCTGAGAGGAGGGTGTCATTTAACACTGTAGGTTGGCAAGCTGTGACGTTCAACTCCAGCACCAAATTACTTCAGTACATCACCGCTGAGATATTAATTACTGCAATTTTTATTTAGGTAAATCAAGAGTGGTATAGTAATTGGTGTTTGGTTCCTACTCATATCTATGGTCGTGGCAGTACTATGTTGCCAGAATGAAAGCTGTGGAGAACTGGAGAATTCTGCCAACCTTCCCTGGGTGTTGTGCACATGTATTTGTGTTTGCCTGTGTGTGTGTGTGTGTGTGTGTGTGTGTGTGTGTGTGTGTGCGTGTGCGTGTGCGTGTGCGTGTGCGTGTGCGTGTGCGTGTGTGTGTGTGTGTGTGTGTATGTGTGTGCAAAAATTAATTCATATGGTCAACAATTTATCATATTGAAAACCAACTATGAAGAAGAAACAGAGAAGCACGGAGATCGTGAGACAGTGGGGATCAGGGAATGTGCCCTTTACCCTACTGTACTGGAATCTTGAAGTTAGTATATATATATATATATATATATATATATATATATATATATATATATATATATATATATATATGTGTGTGTGTAATTGTCAGGGGGTGTAGGGGTGCGGGGGGGGGGTTACCCTGCTAAAACACTGTTTCTTCTTCCTAATTGGTTTTTGATATTTTAAATTGTTACTATATGGTCTCTAAAATAAATCTGCCAACTCCAGTCAGACTTACATGAGCTACACCAATGGCTCATAAACCAAAAACTACTTCTCAACCCCATCAGGACCAAACTGTATACCTTTTGAAACTCCACAGAAAATTCACAAAGCATCTAACTCTTTATCTATCTTTAACCCACACAACCATTCCACTGAGACAACCTCCACCTTCAAATACCTAGGACTATGGCTTGATTAGTCACTAAACTTCCACTTCCACACAGACAAAGTGAGAGCCAAAATAAACTCTCTCCTCTTCTGGGCCAAAATGAACTCCCCCTTTCTATCCCACCTAGCCATAGTAGCCATTGACAAAGGATTTTTCCTTTTTCAACTTTTATATGGACTCCCAATTTTTTCTTCTACCTCCAAGAAAAACATTGCCGAACTTCAGACTATCTCTAACACCATCGGCCAATTGAACAAGGAGAAGGTTACTGTTAGCTGCCTGTCAGGTGCCAGGATCCGCCACATAACACAAGCACTCAGGTCACTCCAGAACAAGTACAAATATGACTCTGTCGTTGTCCATGTTGGTGTGAATGACCTGAGCTGTACCTCCTTGGAATACATGAAAAGAGACATGGAAGAGCTCTCTGATCATGTAGCCCAGGCCGGTATGAACCTGATCCTGAGTAGCATCCTGCCCTCACCACGAATGAGCTTGATAGAAGTGCTTGATAGGGGCACAGGAAAATAATTTTCTTCATAGTTTCATAGTAGTGTACTAGGCTATCTGCCCTGGGGCATTTACAAGCCTAGCCAACAATGATGTGGCTTACGCCACCCCGTATTATATAGTTGCGCCTCTCTAGTAGTGACACATGTGGGACCCCATTATTTAGTAAACTATACCTCTGTCTAGTAGTGACACTGAGGTGACTCCCGGGGTAAACTTACGATCTCCCATCCATGCATCGAGATTTTTCTTGAACAGTGCCAATGAAGGGCTCTGTCTCACATGAACTGGGATTTTGTTCCAGAGTACGGGTAACCTCTGTGTTATGAATCTATCCCTCCAGCATGTTTTATTCATATTTGTGCAGAGGTTGAAATCTTTAGCTCGGGTGGTTCTGGTGGATCTGGATTTTTTGAGATGGAGCATGTCCATCAGTTCTTGGTTGGACATGGCCCTATATGTTAGGCACAAATCACCTCTGAGCAGGCGGTATGCTACTGAATAGAGCTGGAGTTTCTTTAATCTAGCTGGATAAGGCACATGTTTGAGACCCATGATCCTCTTGGTGAGGTACTTCTGGGGTCTTTCCAGTTGTTGCATGTGCCGGGTGAGATACATCCCAAATGGAGCATTATATTCAGTCATGGGCCTGACAAGTGAGGAATATAGAGGTACAATGACCTCCTTTGATCTGGATGAGAATCCCTTCATGATGAGATGGGCAAGGTAGAATGTCTTTCTGACCACTTTGGCAACATGGTTGTCAAAGGAGAGGTCACTATCGACTTGAGTCCCCAGGTCTCTGATTACTTCTTCCGTACTCAGTGGGTTATTGTCTATGTGATAATTTGTGGGTACTTTGTTTTTCCCAAAGGGATGACTATACATTTTTGGCGTTAAGTTTGAGGCCATGATTCCGCACCAGTTGTCCGTTTCAGTGAGACCTTTCTGTAGGATGTGTGTGTCAGCAGGTGAATCAACTATGGCACCCAGTTTGCAGTCATCTGCAAACTTTGTCAGCCATAATCCTCCCATATTTGCTTTCACATCCGAGAAGTAAATGCCGAATAAGAGTGGTCCCAACACTGAGCCCTGTGGGACACCACTAGTGACTGGTTTTGAGTCTGACATGGCTCCAGCAATTTTGACCTTATGGGTTCTGTTTTTTAGCCAGTTTGCTACCCATCTTGTGACATATGGATTTACATTTAGGCTGCTGAGCTTGTCTATGATGCCAGAGTGTGGTATCGTGTCAAAGGCTTTAGCCAAGTCCAAGTAGGCAGTGTGGACAGCCTTGCCCTCGTCGATGGCACTAGTGACTGTCTCAAAGACGTCAACCAGGTTTAAGAGGCAGGATCTGCCTTTTACAAAACCGAACTGGGTGGGATCAAGGGTCTGCAGATCTCCAATATCGCCATTTATGAGTTCCATGATGATTCTTTTCATAGCCTTGCAGATCAGGCTGGTCAGACTTATGGGGCGGTAGTTACCAGGGTCAGTAGAATTTCCCCCTTTGTGGAGTGGGACCACTGTTGCTGTGCGCCAGTGTTCAGGTACATATCCTGTAGTGAGGCTAAGATTGAATAGCGTTTTTAGGTGCGGGTTTAGTTCATCTTGAAGTTCACGTAACACGCAACCGGGGATACCATCGGGTCCCATAGATGCTGTGTTTTTTGCTTTGTTGAGTGCTGATTTCACCTGTATGTCTGAGATGACAGGTAGGTTACATTCAGCAGGGATAATTACTACATCTTTAGGGGTGAGGGAGGGAGAAATTTGCACTGAACCTATCTGCCAGAATATTGGCAATGTCGGTAGGGTCAGTGAATTTTTTGTCGTTGTGTACCAACTCAGAGCATATCTGAGAATTTCCTCCCAAGGTTCTGACATAATTGAAGAAGGCCTTGTGATTGTCTTTGGTATCCTTGGCAATCTTTCTCTCAAAGTTGGCTTTAGATGTTTTTATGAGAGAATGTAGTTTTTTACTTGTGCTGATCAGGGAAGCCTTTCCCTTGTGGGATTTGGCTTTGTCCTGCAGTAGCTTCCTTCTTTTGTTGTACAGTTTGTTTATAGCTGGGGTCCACCAAACCGGGCGTTTTCCGTTGGTGGAGAGGGTCTTGGTTTTAGTTGGGATTGCTTGATCCATGCATTCTTGGAGATGTCCGTAGAAGGCTGTTGTGTAGGATTCAGCATTTTGGGATGTGGTTTCCATTAACCCAGTAGGCTTAAAGGATATCATTTCTGACTTAAGGAGTGTAAAGTCAGCTTTTGAAAAATTTTTCACTGTAGTCTTTTGTTCTGGGGTGGGGGTGGGATATGTACATCCAACGTGATCAGTTTATGGTCAGATCTTACTAGTGAGGGGTTTATATCCGTGGAGCATTTGGACTCCATGTTTGTGATAATCAGGTCAAGTATATTATCTCTCCTCATAGGAGAAGTGACCAGTTGCTCCATAGCATTTGAGTTAATGAATTCCAGGAATCTTTGGGCTAGGGTGTTAGGGCTAGAATAGTGGGCCCAGTCTATGTTGGGGTAGTTGAAGTCACCCAATATGATGGTGTTTGGTGTGACATTCATATCCTCCAGTGTTTTCAGGAATGCTTGATGGGATTCCTGGGATTGGGAGGGTGTTCTATAACATGCGACCAGTTGTATGGCAGTTTTGCCTATGGTGAGTAAAACTTGTATGGTTTCTGATGCTTCATGGGTAGCCACCAATCGAGAGGTGTAGGTGTCCTTTATGAAAATGGACACTCCCCTCCTTTGTGGTTCGGCCTGGAACTTGAGGCCGAAAAGCATGATATGAGGTATAGCCTGGTAGCGCTGGAGTGCTCTCAGGAGCCTTGAACCAGGTTTCAGTTACTGCACAGACATCGATGTTCTCCATACTGAGAAGTGCTTCGAGTGCCTGCATCTTGAGATTTAGACTTCTGGCGTTGAGCAGCATTACCCTTAATTTTTTCCATTTTTGTTTTTACGGAGGTTGATTTGTCTTTTGAGCATTGCCTAAAAAGGCACTATGGGGTGGCAAGAGCCTTGGCCAGTATCCGGAAGCCCAGTGGTGACAGGTGCAAGCCATCCCTTGCAAAGCAACGTGGCTTGTCCAGCATGTCATCCCAGGCTGACAGACATTGGATCCCCCTAGAATGACACCAGTGATTAAGCCAATTGTTAAAATTGATCATTTTGTCTTTGTACTGAGGCATCATTCTTGGTGAAGGCAGGATGCTGCTCAGGGTCAGGGTCATACCAGTCTGGGCTACATAATCAGAGAGCTCCTCAATGTCTCTTTTCATGTAGTCCAGGGAGGTACGTCTCAGGTCATTCACACCAGCATGGACAATGACTGCATCATACTTGTATTTGCTTTGGAGTGATCTGAGTGCGTGTGTAATGTGGCGGATCCTAGCTCCCGATAGGCAGCTCACCGTTACCCTCTCCTTATTCAGCCTGGTAAGTGGAACGTCGGTGTGTCTGACTATAGAGTCACCTATTACTAATGTCTCTGGCATAGTGTTTTGCCTTAGGGGCTGTGATTGTGTGACACACCTGTTGTTTGAGGTATGTGTTGTAGGTGTTACGTTTTGTGGTGGTGTATTTCTGAGTGTCTGCTTTGGAGGCCTCTGTTGTTTTGGTAAGTTTTTTATAAGAGCCTCCGAGTATGTCTTTGTGTTCTTATGTGTTTGGTTTGTAGTGGTGGTGGTTTTATGTGTGACCGGTTTTGCTTCGGGTGTGGGTACCTTCTCCTCCTGTCTGGTCTTGCCAGTCCTGAGTTGAGAGAGTTCAGCCTCCAGTCTGGCTATATAGTTGCATCTCTCACAAGTATTTGTGTTAGTAGGAAGGAGGAGAGGGTTGTCTGTGTACATGAGACAATTGTAACATTGTCTTAAGATTCCCAGGTTAACCAGCTGAACAAGAGAGGATGCTAGGGTGGCGAAAGCCAGGGTACCTTTTTGGCTAGGCTTATATAGGCCCTAGGGCCAAAAGCTTGGTATCTACCTATGAACCTATGAACTTGTGTTACTGAGATATGCAGATACGTGCTTAGGAATTAAATGGGCAGTTGTGTTACTCAGGTACATACTTAGGAATTAAATGGGCACTTGTGTCACTCAGATACGTGCTTAGGAATTAAATGGGGCACGTGTCACTGAGGTATGTGCTTAGGAATTAAATGGGCACTTGAGCCACTCAGGTGCATGCTTAGGAATTAAATGGGCACTTGTGTCACTCAGGTACGTGCTTAGGAATTAAATAGGCACTTGTATCACTCAGGTACTTGCTCAGGAATTAAACGGGCACTTGTGTCACTCAGGTACGTGCTTAGGAATTAAATGGGCACTTGTGTCACTCAGGTACGTACTCAGGAATTAAATGGGCACTTGTGTCACTCAGGTACATGCTTAGAAATGAAATGTGCACTTGTGTCACTCAAGTACATGCTTAGGAATGAGATGGGCACTTGTGTCACTCAGGTATGTACTCAGGAATTAAATGGGCACTTGTGTCACTCAGGTACGTGCTTAGGAATTAAATGGGCACTTGTGTCACTCAGGTACGTACTCAGGAATTAAATGGGCACTTGTGTCACTCAGGTACATGCTTAGAAATGAAATGGGCACTTGTGTCACTCAGGTACGGGCTTAGGAATTAAATGGGCACTTGTGTCACTCGGGTATGTGCTTAGGAATGAAACGGGCACTTGTGTCACTCAGGTACATCCTTAAGAATTAAATGGGCACTTGTGTCACTCAAGTACATGCTTAGGACTGAAATGGGCACTTGTGTCACTCAGGTATGTACTCAGGAATTAAATGGGCACTTGTGTCACTCAGGTACATGCTTAGAAATGAAATGGGCACTTGTGTCACTTAGGTACATGCTTAGGAATTAAATGGGCACTTGTGTCACTCAGGTACATGCTTAGGAATGAAACGGGCACTTATGTCACTCAGGTACGTGCTTAGGAATTAAATGGGCACTTGTGTCACTCAGGTACATGCTTAGGAATTAAATGGGCACTTGTGTCACTCAGGTAGGTGCTAAGGAATTAAATGGGCACTTGTGTCACTCAGGTACATGCTTAAGACTTAAATGGGCACTTATGTCACTAAGGTACATGCTTAAGAATTAAATGGGCACTTGTGTCACTCAGGTACATACTCGGGAATTAAATAGGCACTTGTGTCACTCAGGTACGTGCTTAGAAATTAATTGGGCACTTGTGTCACTTAGGTACGTGCTTAGGAATTAAATGGGCACTTGTGTCACTCAGATACATGCTTAGGAATGAAACGGGCACTTATGTCGCTCAGGTACGTGCTTAGGAATTAAATGGGCAGTTGTGTCACTCAGGTACGTGCTTAGGAATTAAATGGGCACTTGCGTCACTCAGGTACATGCTTAGGAATTAAATGGGCACTTGTGTCACTCAGGTACATACTCAGGAATTAAATGGGCACTTGTGTCACTCAGGTACGTGCTTAGAAATGAAATGGGCACTTGTGTCACTTAGGTACGTGCTTAGGAATTAAATGGGCACTTGTGTCACTCAGGTACATGCTTAGAAATGAAATGGGCACTTATGTCACTCAGGTACGTGCTGAGGAATTAAATGGGCACTTGTGTCACTCAGGTACGTGCTTAGAAATGAAATGAGCACTTGTGTCACTTAGGTACGTGCTTTAGAATTAAATGGGCACTTGTGTCACTCAGATACATGCTTAGGAATGAAACAGGCACTTATGTCAATCAGGTACATGCTTAGGAATTAAATGGGCACTTGTGTCACTCAGGCACGTGCTTAGGAATTAAATGGGCAGTTGTGTCACTCTGGTACATGCTGAGGAATTATATGGGCACTTGTGTCACTCTAGCACATGCTTAAGAATTAAATGGGCACTTGTGTCACTCAGGTACGTGCTTAGGAATTAAATGGGCACTTGTGTCACTCAGGTACGTACTCAGGAAATAAATGGGCACTTGTGTCACTCAGGTACGTGCTTAGAAATGAAATGAGCACTTGTGTCACTTAGGTACGTGCTTAGGAATTAAATGGGCACTTGTGTCACTCAGATACATGCTTAGGAATGAAACAGGCACTTATGTCAATCAGGTACATGCTTAGGAATTAAATGGGCACTTGTGTCACTCAGGCACGTGCTTAGGAATTAAATGGGCAGTTGTGTCACTCAGGTACGTGCTTAGGAAATAAATGGGCACTTGTGTCACTTAGGTACGTGCTTAGGAATTAAATGGGCACTTATGTCAATCAGGTACATGCTTAGGAATTAAATGGGCACTTGTGTCACTCAGGCACGTGCTTAGGAATTAAATGGGCAGTTGTGTCACTCAGGTACGTGCTTAGGAATTAAATGGCACTTGTGTCACTCAGGTACATGCTGAGGAATTAAATGGGCACTTGTGTCACTTAGGTACTACCTACTAGGTAAAGAGTTTAGCTTTGAAACTGATTATACTCCACTACAATGGTTATGCCAAAAGGAACAAGGCAATATAAAACTGTGTAGCTGAGCCATGTAATTTCAGGTCTTCAGATTTAAAGTGCAACACAAACTGACTCCAGCCACCACAATGTGGATGGCCTATCAGGTGTGCACAGACTATTCCAATGCTCTTATACCAATGGCCTTAAGTTTAGAAATGGAGTGCCATGATAGAAAAACTGATTTAAAAATGTGATGTATTTGTTCTTTCCTTCTTTTTAGACTAACACAACTGTAAAGCAATATTTAAGTTTTATTTAATCTGCAATATGTATGATTTTGTAGCATGTACTGTTTTTTTATTGTAGATTACTATTCCTTTGTTTTAGTGTGCTCCTTTATTATATAAATTATTTTTATTTTTCCCACTTGATGTGTGTTCACATTCTGGGCTGAGACTAAAATTGGTCCAATGGGATTAGTGCCCTACCCCACTTAACAAACTATAAATACATAAATAAGTAGGAGCAGGTGATCTTGTGGCCTTCTTCAGCAAATATAAGACAAAGAAGACAAGGAGGATGCATAGATCTTGTATTTGAAGTATAAAATGCAATGCGTTGGTTTTCCTGTGTCATGAAGCTAGGGGTCATAAAAATTCAGTTGAAAGACTTTTCAGACTCTCTGAGACCAAAACTGTAAAAGTAGGGCAGATGCACACAGAAGCAAGGCTGGAAATAGAACATTTTTATTTTCTGTTATTTTCTGTGTCTGGGAAAGATCTGATATAATATGCTCTGATCCCTAAGAGTCTGCTCTAGTGCATGTGAAGGGGGGAGTTGAACATAGAACAATCTGATTTCTGTGAAAAAGAAATGATGAGCTAATATATATGCTGAAACCAAAGTCAGTTGTTCTTGCTTGGAATACCCCTGACGACATTTATTTAAATCTGCTGTGACAATCTACAATTCTATTTTTCATATTAGGAACTTAGAAAGGTAAGAGCACATTATCATTTCAGTTAAAGAAGGTTGTGGTATTTCTTTAGCTAAAGATCAGATTTTTCTTCAAATATTCTGTCTTTTATGACTAATTATTTTGTTCTTTTGTGTCCAGATTATTTACCTCTGCATATTTAATCCATTCTACCACTGTTTAAGTCACTTAAGTGAAGTTTTTTTTTTTTTTTTGGTATTTCTTCACTTTGAATATATTGTATCTCTATTTATTTACCTGGCTATTATTTATTATCTGAGAGGAGGGTGTCATTTAACACTGTAGGTTGGCAAGCTGTGACATTCAACTCCAGCACCAAATTACTTCAGTACATCACCACTGAGATATTAATTACTGCAATTTTTATTTAGGTAAATCAAGAGTGGTATAGTAATTGGTGTTTGGTTCCTACTCATATCTATGGTCGTGGCAGTACTATGTTGCCAGAATGAAAGCTGTGGAGAACTGGAGAATTCTGCCAACCTTCCCTGGGTGTTGTGCACATGTATTTGTGTTTGCCTGTGAGTGTGTGTGTGTGTGTGTGTGTGTGTGTGTGTGTGTGTGTGTGTGTGTGTGTGTGTGTGTGTGTGTGTGTGTGTGTGTGCGTGCAAAAATTAATTCATATGGTCGACAATTTATCATATTGAAAACCAACTATGACGAAGAAACAGAGAAGCACGGAGATCGTGAGACAGTGGGGATCAGGGAATGTGCCCTTTACCCTACTGTACTGTACTGGAATCTTGAAGTTGGTATATATATATATATATATATATATATATATATATATATATATGTAATTGTCAGGGGGTGTAGGAGTGTGGGGGGGTTTCCCCTACTAAAACACTGTTTCTTCTTCCTAATTGGTTTTTGATATTTTAAATTGTTACTATATGGTCTCTAAAATAAATTTGCCAACTCCAGTCAGACTTACATGAGCTACACCAATGGCTCATAAACCAAAAACTACTTCTCAACCCCATCAGGACCAAACTGTATATCTTTTGAAACTCCACAGAAAATTCACAAAGCATCTAACTCTTTATCTATCTTTAACCCACACAACCATTCCACTGAGACAACCTCCACCTTCAAATACCTAGGACTATGGCTTGATCAGTCACTAAACTTTCACTTCCACACAGACAAAGTGAGAACCAAAATAAACTCTCTCCTCTTCTGGGCCAAAATGATCTCCCCCTTTCTATCCCACCTTGCCAGAGTAGCCATTGACAAAGGATTTTTCCTTTTTCAACTTTTATATGGACTCCCAATTTTTTCTTCTACCTCCAAGAAAAACATTGCCGAACTTCAGACTATCTCTAACACCATCGGCCAATTGAACAAGGAGAAGGTTACTGTTAGCTGCCTGTCAGGTGCCGGGATCCGCCACATAACACAAGCACTCAGGTCACTCCAGAACAAGTACAAATATGACTCTGTCATTGTCCATGTTGGTGTGAATGACCTGAGCTGTACCTCCTTGGACTACATGAAAAGAGACATGGAGGAGCTCTCTGATCATGTAGCCCAGGCCGGTATGAACCTGACCCTGAGTAGCATCCTGCCCTCCCAAGAATGATACCACGGTATAGAGAAAAAATTATCAATTTCAACAATTGGCTAAGCTTCTGGTGTCATTCAAAGGGGATACCGTGTCTGTCAGCCTGGGATGACATGCTCGACAAGCCACGCTGCTTCGCTAGAGATGGCTTGCACCTGTCACCCTTAGCCTTTCAAATACTGGCCAAGGCACTTGCCACCCCCATAGTGCCTTTTTTAGGCAAGGCTCAAAAGACAAACCCACTGCCATAAATAGCACAAGTAACAAAAACTGAGGGTAATGCTACTCAATGCCAGAAGTCTAAACCTCAAAATGCACGCACTACCAAGCTACAACTCATACCATACATTTTGGCCACAAAACCCGGACTGAAATACAAAAGGCGGGGGAGTATCCATATTCATCAAGAATACCCACACCTCCAGGTTAATGGCACAGCACGATGCTTCAGAGATCATCCACATGCAACTAACAATGGGCAAAACTGCTATTCAAATTATAGCTTGCTACAGATCACCCACCATGTCCCAGTACCCCCACTCCGCATTCCTGGAAACACTGGGAAACATAAAGGTCCTACCAAACACCTTGATATTGGGTGATTTCAATTACCCAAACATTAACTGGGAGAACTACTCAAGTACAAACCCCCTTGCCCAACATTTCCTAGAATATATAAACTCAAATGCCCTGAATCAAGTGGTCAACACCCCCAACAGAGGTGACAACATATTGGACCTGGTCATCACCAACATGGGCGACCGGTGTTCCACACCAGAGGTCAGCCCCTCGCTGGTTAGATCTGACCATAAACTAATCACTCTGGATATTCACATTCCGCCACCACCCCTGGTCAAAGAAACCACCGTGAAAAACTTTTCAAAAGCAAACTTCACGTTACTTAAGACCAAGGTGGGAAGTTTCAAAGCCCCCATGCTAAAGGATAACGTTGTCCAAGCTGCAAAATCCTTTACTAATGCACTCTACGGGCACCTACAAGAATGCATGGATCGTGTTATCCCAAACAAAACCAAGACTCACTCCTCCAAGAAAAGGAAACCAGTTTGGTGGACCCCTGCCATAAACAAACTATACAATAGAAGGAGGTAACTAGTACAGAAAAAGAGTAAAATCCCAAGAAGGGAAGACATCCCTGATCAGTATCATCAAGAAACTACTTTCCCTCATAAAATCATCCAAGGCTAGCTTCGAAAGAAAAATTGCCATGGACTCCAAAGATAACCACAAGGCATTCTTTAGCTATGTCAAGAATCTAAGTGGCAATTCTCAGATCTGCTTGGAGTTAGTGCAGAATGGCACAACAAACACTGAACTGACAGATATAGCCAAAATCCTGGCAGACAGGTTCAGTGCAAACTTCAACCCCCTCTCAACAACAAAAGGGCCCATAACTATACCAGAAGAATGTACTGCCCCTGAAATCACAGACACTCAAGTTAAAACAGCCCTCTCTAAAGCCAAAAACACAGCATCAATGGGACCGGATGGTGTCCCAGGCTCAAAGATGAACTAACCCCTCACCTAAACACACCGTTTAAACTCAGCCTCTCCACAGGCTATGTGCCCACAGAGTGGCGCACAGCAATGGTTATTCTGCTCTATAAAGGTGGAGCCACAATGGACCCTGGGAACTATCACCCTATAAGCCTGACTAGCTTGGTCTGCAAAGCTATGGAGTGCATCATCATGGACCTCATTAACAGAGACATTGGGAACCTCCAAACACTGGACCCTACCCAGTTCGGCTTTGTTAAGGGCAGATCATGCCTCCTAAATCTGGTGGACTTTTTTGAGACAGTTATCAAGGCTATAGACGAGGGAAAAGTGGTCCACACAGCCTACCTAGACTTCGCAAAGGCCTTCAACATCATTCCCCACTCAGGTATTATAGACAAGCTCACCAGCCTGAACATAAACCCCTACATCACGAGATGGGTTGCCAACTGGCTCATGGACAGAACCCACATGGTAAGAGTTGCTGGAGCTTGGTCTGACTCTAAACAGGTTACAACTGGCGTTCCTCAAGGCTCAGTCCTAGGACCTCTCCTGTTCGGCATATACTTCTCAGAGGTACAGGCAAGCACAGGAGGACTATGGCTGACCAAGTTCGCAGATCACTGCAAACTAGGGGCTATAATTGACTCTCCGGCTGACACAGACATCCTCCAAAAGGGTCTCGCTGAGACAGATACCTGGTGTCAAAACCATGGCCTCAAGCTAAATGCCAAAAAGTGCATAGTCATCCCTTTTGGAAAAAACAAAGTACACACAAACTATCACATAGGTGGTAGCCCCTTAAATATGGAAGATGTAATAAGGGATCTGGGGACCAAGTAGATAGTAACCTCTCCTATGATAATCACATTGCCAATGTGGTTAGAAAATCTTTCTATGTGGTCCACCTAATCACAAAAGGGTTTGCATCCAGATTGAAAGAGGTCATTGGACATATCACTCATCAGACCCATCATAGAGTACAATGCCCCATTTGGGATATACCTTACAAGACACCTGCAACAACTGGAAAGACCACAGAAGTACCTCACCAAGAGGATCCCTGGCCTCAAGCAGATGCCCTATGCAACTCGACTGAAGAAACTCCAGCTGTACTCGGTTGCATACCACCTACTCAGAGGTGATCTCTGCCTGACAGACAAGGCCATGTCCAACCCAGAATTGATGGACATGCTCCACCTAAAGAAAACCATATCCCCTCGAGCCACACGCTCCAGGGATCTAAACCTCACCACAACAATAAATAGGACATGCTGGAGGGATAAATTCTTGACCCAGAGACTTCCCATGCTCTGCAACAAGATTCCAATCTACATTAAGCAGAGCTCCTCGCTAAGCCTCTTCAAGAGAAACTTTGACGAGTGGATGGGAAACAGAACGTTTACCCCAGGGATCACTTCAATGGCTCTGCTGGACAGAGGCACAGGGAACTAATCTAAGGGGGTGGCGAAAGCCAACACATTCCGGCTAGGCTTATAAATGCCTTTGGGCAGATAGCCTAGTACCTACCTATGAGCCTATTACAAACTCAACTCTCTATGAGCAGCACTTTATCACCCAAAAAATGACCAAATGGTTACCCATTTGAACAAAGATTTAACCTACTTCTAGGATCTCAACTCTACAAACTACTCCACCTCCACACATTTACTCCCCCTGCCACTAGACTTCACTAAAAAAAAATATTCATACAAACTGAGACACTATTCACAAGCCACACCAACTTTCATTACTCCTAGAGCCAAACTCCACAGCACTGCACGTCTTCTCCTCTTGGGCACCTACTCTTTTGGCAAGCTCTCCCCATTGACATAAAGAAAATCAGTACTTATTCCAAATTCAGAATGCAGCTCAAAAAGCTCTTCTTCATCTAAGTAAAATGCTGCTGTATCAAGACAGGATATATCACCTAACCTATCCCCTTTCCTTGTCGCTTCTCCTCTCTCAAGATTCACTAAAGATTGACTCACCACAGAAATTGTCTATATAATACATCACACTCTGATTATACATCGCACTGTGCTTTTTACTAGAGTGTATACACACTGTTTTTTTTTTTCTAGTCTGCTATCACTTACATTTTGTATTTTTTGTTTGTAAAATGTTTTGTATTTCATGTAGGCTGAGCCTGAAATTGGTCAATACTGATCAGAGCACAGCCCTTGTAACACACATACAAGTATGCATTTAAATGTGTGCATGTGCATGTGTGTGTGGGGGTGTATGGGTGCGTGTGCGTGTATCTGTGTGCACGTATGTGTATATGTATACACACACACACACACACACACACACACACACACACACACACACACACACACACACACACATGCTCATTTATTTATTGTGGTATGTGTGAGTACTCACTTGTTTGTACTGGTGTGTGCGTGTGTGTGTGTGTGTGTGTGTGTGTGTGTGACTGTTCGTATATGTATGTATAGTTATATAGAGACAGACAGAGTCGTTAACTGATATGATGTCATAATGCTTTGCAGGACTTGCATATGTGTATTTGGAATATATTTATTTATATTTGCTTTTGTTTATATGGAAAGTCCATTGAGGTACAATGTCCATGCTCAGCAAAGGCCCAAGAAGAAAAGCTCAAAGAAAGAGAAAATGTACAATATAACAAGGTTTAGACTAGCTCTAAACAAGTATGTACAAGAATACTGAAACTGAATAAACAAGAAATATCACAAAAAGACAGAAAGTGTAGTTACATTACAGAATATGAATGAAGCAAGAAATTATCAGTATAAATGTAATAGCATGACTAAGCAGTAGAAAATATGAACATCTGGTAGCTAAAGTAATGTGTTATGTACCTGCAATCTTGCTGATTTGTAAGCTAATAAAACAACAGAAGTACCTGTTCTTCTCATGGAAGGAGTGCAATAAACTCACTTCAGTAACATAAAGAGCCATGTGGGAACCAATTGTTTAACAGATAAGGCAATCATGAGTTTTTGGGTATTTTTAGTCTGGGGATCCAGGACCTTTAGAAATTCTTGTATGATTTAGACGCATTTTGAGGTTGTTCTTAAAAAACAAGAAGATTGTTTATTTGTCTGATAACAAAGGGAATGCTGTTCCATACTTTAGCTGAGTATAAGGAATTTCCATGTGAGTTGCTGGATTTTTGGGATTGCATTAAGTGCTGCTCCTTTGAGCCAAGGTTCCTTCTGGGTTTGTACTATTTTATTGTATCGTTGATGGCTGGGGTGTTTGAGGGATGTTATAGTATTTTATGCGCCTTTACGAGTGTTCTAGCCATTTCAGGTTCTGCAAGGGAATACAATGATGTATTCAGTTTGTGAGGTTTGATGCAAATTTACTTATTTAATTTTAACACTGTTCAAGCTTGTTCATTAGTGTAGTCTGAAGATTAGTTAAATTTTAGATGCATACAGCAAGCTAGAAGTAAGAGGGATGCTAAAGTTATCTTCCTGCTGTGGTCAGTGAGAAATGGCCTGGCTTTGTCAAGTCACCTTAATTTGCAGTGATGTTTTTAAATAACAGCATTGATGTGCTGGCCAAATTTAAGTCTGTCATCTATAATGACACCCAGTAACTTGGTATGCATGATTTTTCTATTCTGGAGTTATTAGATTAGACTATATTGCATACAGTCCTAGTTGGTAGGATGATATTGGTAGTAAATGTGATTAATTTAATGTTGGGGGATTCAAGAGTAGTTAGGATTGCTACATCTAGGTCTCAATAGAGGAGAAGGAGTTTTGGGTAATTGGAGATGAGCAGACAGAGTTGTTGTATGATTGTTGCATGTTTGGCTGCCTTGTACCTATCATTTATGACTATATTAAATAGAAGAGGTCCTAGTATTAACACCTGTGATTCTTCCGTTTCTACTGCCTTGTGAGTAGTGTAGGAAGTCTGCCATTTGACAGATTGTACACGGCTATTGAGGTAAATAGAAAACGATTCCATGGCACTGTTATGTAGTCCTAGTCGTGAGAGCTTGTTGAGACGAGGAGGGTGAGATAAGGCATCAAATGCCTTTCAGAGGTCCAGAAATAGAGTGGGGACAGGGTGATATATAGTTCTGTTTTTTTTTTTTTTAATAATCTGTATCTCTGTCTATGTATCTACATGGCTGCAGCTGATAAGAGCAAATGCTCTTTTTCACGTTTTTCAGTCTGCTGGCTGCTTTCCGTGTGAGATATCGTTACCATGGGGTCTGGAAATTTGCCCTCACCCTTCTGTTGTGCAGTCTCACAGTTAATGTATTTATAGATTCACTCTTAAATGACTGCTCTTTATTCATTCACTCTTTGATTGCTTGCTGTTTGATGTTGGATAAATAACATCAGTTAAATGTATGCGTATATAATTCTATCAATATCTCTGTTTATGTGTATATATATATATATATATATATATATATATATATATATATATATATATATATACATATAGAGAGAAAGATATACATATGTATCTATCTATAGCTATATGTATTTATATATATATATATATATATATATATATGCATACGTACACATATACATGCACATGTATGTTTATCAAGGCAATGAACTGATCTAAGAAGGACCCATTTCAGCCACAGCTTGAGAAGTACAACAAAAGAATATGTTCATAGGTAGGTACTAGGCTATCGGCCCTGGGGCCTATATAAGCCCAGCCAAAAAGGTACCCTGGCTTTCGCCACCCAAGAAAATTATTTTCCTGTGCCATTGTCGAGCAGAGCCACAGAGTTGATCCCCGGGGTGAATTTCCTATTTCCCATCCAATCATCAGGATTTTTTTGAAGAGTGCTAATGAGGAGCTTTGTTTGGAATAGATAGGTAGTTTGTTCCAGAGTATGGGAAGTCTCTGGGACAGGAATCGATCCCTCCAGCATGTTCTGTTTATTGTGGTGATAAGGTTTAGGTCCTTAGAGCATGTAGCTCTGAGGGATTGGGATTTCTTTAAGTGGAGCATGTCCAACAGCTCTGGGTTTGACATAACTTTGTATGTTAGGCAGAGATCGCCTCTGAGTAGGTGATATACGATGGAGTAAAGCTGGAGTTTTTTGAGATGGTCTACGTAGGACATCTGTTTGAGGCCAGTAATCCTCTTTGTGAGGTATTTCTGCTTTATGATGGATATTACAAAGACTGACCCTTTATCTATACAATTAGGGACAAAGCTAAAAAATAATTAGGTAAAAATGTCCTTAAATTAGGGTCACTATTTAAATACTGGTACTAGTATATTAGAAAGAAAGTTGATAGAAAAACATGATGTGGATTAACATGTATTTTCTAAACTAAAATAAGTCTGTAAGTATAATGATGCTCACCGGCATTGTAGTCCACAATCTTTTCACAAAATAAATAAATGAAAATAAAAATCCTATTTTAGGAGGAGCAGAGAAAAATGGATCTGCTCCTGTAGATCTCCTGCATTCATGCCACTTTTATCCCCAGCTTGCCATATCATCAGACCAATTCTCATGTTTCACAATCCTAGAGCCCATAACCAGTCTTCACCTATGTTTGAACAGTAATAGCATCTCCCAGCAATGTTCATTATTTTTGTGACACCACTCCACCTCTAATATCATTCTTATTAGAGCAATACAAATATAATCATCTCCGAACTTACATTGTACCCCACCTCCTAAGTAAAACATTAACATTTTCTGTTAATATTTTAGTTTCTTCCCTCACCTCAATTTCTCTAAATTTCTAAGCACTAATCAGATGATATTATCTGTCTAATAAACCCACCAATAACATGTCTTCAAAAGCTCAATGTTCAACTTTGACTTATGTATGTGTCTTTTATATTGTAATAGCGGCCTCTGCTTTCATATGAATATAATCAAATCAGCAACTATATAGGTTCATAGGTTCATACTAGGCTATCTGCCCTAGGGCATTTATAAGCCTAGCCAGAGTGTGTTTGGCTTTCGCCACCCATTTTAAATTAATTTTGCTATGCCCTTTTTCGAGGTTAGTATACTGTGCCTCTGTCTAACAGTGACACAGAAGTGATACCCGGGGTAAACCTACGATCTCCCATCCACTCATCAAGATTCCTCTTGAAGAGAGTCAATGAGAGACTCTGCCTACCCTGGACTGGGATTTTATTCCAGAGTGAATAGAGCCTCTGGGTTATGAATCTGTCCCTCCAGCATGTCCTATTTATTTCAGTGTTGAGGTTCAAGTCTCTCGAGTGCGTAGCTCAATAGGATTTGGATTTTCTGAGGTGCAGCATGTCCATTAATTCCGGGTTGGACATGGCTTTATACGTCAGGCACAGATCGCCTCTGAGCAGGCGGTATGCCACTGAGTAGTGCTGGAGTTTCTTTAACCAGGCAGCATATGGCATCTGTTTGAGCCCTTTGATCCTCTTGGTGAGGTACTTTTGGGGTCTTTCCAGTTGCTGCAGGTGTCTGGTAAGGTACATCCCAAAAAGGGCATTGTACTCAATTATGAGCCTGATGAGGGATGAGTAAAGAAGCACGATGACCTCCCCTGATCTAGATGTGAATCCCTTCATGATTAGGTGGGCTATATAAAATGTTTTTCTAACCACTTTGGCCACATGGTTGTCAAATGAGAGATTGCTATCAACTTGGGTCCCCAGGTCCCTAATTACTTCTTCTGTACTTAATGGATTACCACCTATGTGGTAATTTGTGGGCACTTTGTTTTTGCCAAAGGGGATGACTATACACTTTTTGGCGTTTAGCTTGAGGCCATGGCTCTGGCACCAGTTGTCTGTTTCTATGAGGCCCTTTTGGAGGATGCTTGTGTCGGCTGGAGAGTCGATTATGGCGCCCAGTTTGCAATCATCTGCGAACTTGGTCAGCCACAGTCCTTCCATGTTTGCCTGTACCTCCGAGAAATATATATCGAACAAGAGAGGTCCCAGGACTGAGCCTTGTGGGATGCCATTTGTAACTGGTTTGGAGTCTGACATGGCTCCAGCAATTCTAACCATGTGGGTTCTGTCCTTGAGCCAGTTTGCAACCCATCTAGTGACATAGGGGTTTATATTTAAACTGGTGAGCTTATCTATAATGCCCGAGTGGGGTATTGTATCGAAGGCTTTTGCGAGGTCCAGGTAGGCTGTGTGTACCACCTTCCCCTCGTCAATGGCCTTGGTGACTGTTTCAAAGAAATTGACCAGGTTTAAGAGGCAGGATCTGCCTTAACAAAGCCGAACTGGGTAGGATCCAGTGTCTGTAGGTCCCCAATATCTTTATTTATGAGGTCCATGATGATCCTTTCCATAGCTTTGCAGACCAAGCTAGTCACGCTTATGGGGCGATAGTTTCCAGGATCTGTTGAGGCACCACCTTTGTGGAGAGAGACCACTGTTGCTGTACGCCACTCTTTGGGTACATATCCTGTAGTAAGGCTGAGATTGAACAGTAATTTTATGTTTGGGTTTAGCTCTTCTTGGAGTTCATGTAGGACGCAGCCCGGGACACCATCTGGTCCCATTGATGCTGTGTTTTTTTGCTTTGGAGAGGGCGGCTCTTACCCGAGCATCTGATATATCAGGGGGGCAGCACTCTGCTGGGATAGATATTCGCCCTTTTGGTGTGCGAGGGGGGGGAGAAGTTTGCGCTGAACCTGTCAGCTAGGATGTTGGCAATGTCTGTGGGTTCTGTGTATTTTTTGTCATTTTGGACTAATTCTGAGCATATCTGGGAATTCCCACCCAGGTTCCTAACATAACTAAAGAAAGCCTTGTGATTATCCTTAGTGTCCTGTGCAATTTTTCTCTCGAAGCTGGCCTTAGACGATTTTATGAGTGCCCGTAGTTTTTTGCTAATACTGATCAGAGATGCCTTCCCTTTTTGGGATTTTGCTCTATCATGTAGTAGCTTCCTCCTTCTATTGTATAGTTTGTTTATGGCTGGGGTCCACCAGACAGGACGCCTGCATTTGGAGGATTGGGTCTTGGTTTTATTTGGGATTGCATGATCCATGCATTCCTGAAGGTGTTCATAGAATGAGTTTATAAAGGATTCTGCGGTCTGGGCCGTATTTTCCACAGGCCCGGGGCTTTGAAGGATTCCACCTCGGTTTTGAGGAGTGTGAAATTTGCTTTAGAGAAGTTTTTCACTGTGGTTTTCTGGGCAGGGGGTGGGGTCGGGATGTGAATATCCAGCGAGATTAGTTTATGGTCTGATCTTACCAGTGAGGGATACACTTCTGGTCTGGAGCATAGAGTCCCCATGTTGGTGATGATCAAGTCCAGTATGTTTTCCCCTCTTGTGGGAGTGGTAACGAGTTGTTCCATAGCATTTGAGTTTATAAATTCTAGGAACCTTTGGGCTAGGGTGTTGGAGCTAGAGTAATGCTCCCAGTCTATGCTTGGGTAGTTGAAGTCGCCCAATATAATGGTGTTTGGAGAAACTTTCATATTTTCCAGTGTTCTCAGGAAGGCCGAGTGGGGTTCCTGGGTTTGGGAGGGTGGTCTGTAGCAGGCTATAAACTGGAAGGCAGTTTTACCCACTGTTAGGAGCACATGGATAGTCTCTGATGCATTGTGCTGTGCCACCAACCTGGAGGTGTGGGTATCTTTGACGAATATTGATACTCCCCCTCCTTTTGTGGTTCGGTCCAAGTTTTGGGGCCGAAAAGCATGGTATGAGGTATAACCTGGTAGTGCTGGGGTGCTCTCGGGAGTCTTGAACCAGGTTTCTGTTACTGCACAGATATCGATGTTCTCCATGCTAAGGAGAGTTTCGAGTGCGTGCATCTTGAGGTTTAGACTTCTGACGTTGAGTAGCATTACTCTTAGTTTCTTATCCCTTTTGATATCTATGGAGGTGGGTGTGTTAATAGGTTGGTAATGTCTATTGTCCCTGGGCCATACCTCTCAACTGTACAGATTTACACAGAATGTCCAGATTTTTGCCTCATATTTTTGGTGTGTTCCTCCTAAAATCTGTAATCTTCTGGCAAATAGCTGAGGATTTGAGTTTAAGACTCTACATCCTTCAGAAAATTCATGCTAATGCAAAACCTGTTATTCCATCAACTTTCTAAGTTTGTGAGACAAATATTTAAAATCTGTCCCTATTCCCCCCCCCCCTATCATTTTAGGCTTTGTCTAGATTTTTTGCTCTAAGAGGTTGAAAGGTGGGGCATATATAAGCCTAGCCAAAAAGATTCCCTGGCTTTTGCCACCCAAGAAAATTATTTTCCTGTGCCCCATTAATGGGTAGTTTGTTCCAGAGTATGGGAAGTCTCTGGGACAGGAATCTATCCCTCCAGCATGCTCTGTTTATTGTGGTGACAAGGTTTAGATCCCTGGAGCGTATGCAACTGTTAATGTATATTATACCATGATCCCCCCAAAACGTGCACGCTGATTGACCAGCGTGCCAGTTGTACATCGAGTTATACTAATGGAAAAAGGTCCGGTCGCCCGGACTTTTTTCCATTAGTATAACTCATTTTTTTAAAACACTGTCTCGCTATGTTAAATGGGTTTAACATAGCGAGACAGCTTTAAAATAAGCAACGGAGATCTCCGTTGCTTATTTTCAAGCTGTCTCACTATGTTAAACCCATTTAACATAGTGAGACAGTGTTTTAAAAAAAAGCAATGGAGAAAGCAAGATCTCCGTTGCTTTTTGAGTCTCGCCATGTTAAATAAGTTTAGCATGGGGAGACAGTTTTAAAATAAGCAACGGAGATGTCCGTTGCTTATTTTAAAACTGTCTCGCTATGTTAAACTCATTTAACATAGCGAAACACTAAAAAAAAGCAACGGAGATCTTGCTTTCTCCGTTGCTTTTGCCCACAGCTCTGATGTACTGCGCGCCTGCCGCGGATGCCAGACATCTGCGGAAGGGCAGTAAACAGGCATTATACTATGCCATTATTTAAGAAAAGTAATAGTTTCTTTTCTTAAATAATGTCATGGTATAATAGCAATAACCCACTTCTGGGTGTGGGTAATGCTAAATTTACCCACGGTTGGCTTGTTTGGTCCCGAGGGCGAACCACGCCAACCGTGGGTAAATTTAGCATTACCCACACCCAGGCGTGGGTTATTGCTATATTAGTTAATGCTCTGTACATTTGTTTAAAACATATGTAGTATGTTGGAGCTTTTCTACCTGTGTCTCAAACGAAAAGGGTTTTTGACTAAACCCAGTCAGATCAACCAACGAAAGCTCTCAACCTCCTAGCGCAAAAAATCTGTACAAAGCCTAAAATAATGGGGTAACAAAGGCCCCAAAAGCGGGACAGATTGTAAATATTACTCTTACAGACTTAGAAAGTTGCTAGAATAAACAGGACTTGTATTAACATGCATTTTCTGAAGAATATAAAATCTGAAACTCAAATGTATGTCATTATTTAGTGACTTCAGTTCTCCGTGATTTGCCAGAAAAACACATTTTATGAGGTACAGACAGAAGTATTAAGCAAAAGTCTGGACATTCTGCGAAAATCTGGACAGTAGAGAGGTGGAGTAAACTACGGCACAATAAAAATAAATGAAAAGAATGAACCAAAATTAGGGACAGTTGAGAGGTGGCAGTGCAAGCGTTTTTAAAATAATACGTTTCGAAGACGACCGTCGTCCAACACCAGACAGTAAACACTGCTTCTTGAGATTGGGATGCTCACGCAGCAGCCTCGCTCCATCCATCTGTAAAAGCTGCTGATGCCTCGCGACCACAGCAGTATCTCCAGGGTCCATCCAGCTGTGGCTCGCACACTTGCGCTGACGTCAGTCCTGCCCCTAGTTACAGCTGGGCCTTGGGGAAGTGCGGCGGCCATCTTCGATTGAATCATCCAGAGAGAGAGAGAGAGAGAGAGTGTGTGGGTGAGAGTAAAGGACGGAGTGAACAGCAGACGGAAACAGAACACAAGCAGCTTAACAGTCCAGGTTATCTGCTGTCTGCTTGAAGTGTCACCGTTTATTGTTGCGTTGCTGGGGACCATGTATTTAGGGCGGACTAAGCCCACTGTGATCATCCCGTTAGGGGTTCTGCATCTGATTTTGTTATGGGCAGCCGGCATTTGGGCAGCGAAAGGTAAGTAGGAGGCGCTGGGAATTCAGGCTTGTTTCTGTGTATGTGATGCTATGGGTATTGCAGCTATTCTGCAGGATTCGCACTTTTTTCACCTTAGTTCGTGGTGAGCTTAGCAGCCATGTTGGGGAGGGATGTTCCCCATTTCGGGGATGAGCAGTTTATTTTGCTTGGGAGCAGGGCGTAAACTGGGTCCAAATGATGTACTGCTGTTTTTTTTTTTTTTAAGGAGAATAGCTCAGGGAATGGTAGAGGGACTTGCGGTTGTTGGATTGTTGCTGGCGGATTGCTGCAGAACAGCAGCTGGCTGGTCTTTTTGATGTTAATATGAGACTATATTTCTCTTGATACGGTTAGCAGACCATTAAGTATCATTTATAGCTATATGTGTTGTGCATGATTTTGCATTCACATGGCTAGTTTTAGTAGTTACTAGGTGGGTGTTGAGGTGTTTGTATTCCTTTCCAAGCCACTGATCCCAAACGTCATTTCACGTTGCAGTTTATTTTAGCTATTTTAGTTAGATGCACGGATTAAAAATCCGCGTCAAACACTCAAGTGTTTGCATGCAAATCGAGTTGTGCCGTTTCTTTGCCTGCAGGGTAGCTGAGCCGTAATCTCTGCGTTTTTAAGGGAGGAGGCTGAGCCGCTTTGAATAACAGCAGCAACTTGTTTGGAAATGGTTGCAGATTCTAGTCTCATTGTTAAATAAACATACCATCTCGGTATATAAAAAAGAAACAATATTGCTAGCCATGTTTGGCATAACTCTGCAGATGCAACTGCTTGAGATTATATACCTTTTTATGCAGCATCTTCCCTTGTTTCTCTTGAAGCCTTCCTGTGTTTGTGTTGCACTTGTTAAAATATTAAATACTCTTGGAATGTTGATGTGTTTGTTAATTGCATGCATGTATCCTTTATGCAGGACTGGTTCAAAATGTCATTTTTTTTAGTCCTAGTTTTCATTATTTTGTTAACCGAAGACGTGGTTGCATACTATTTAAATGCAGCAGAATCCATTTGTTTAATGCACTTTTGTATCGAGTGCTCATTGCTCCATCTCTTAGGCAAATCGGCAGGCACCTCAGTATTGGTCAGATTTGCAAACTTTAACCCCTTATCGTGCAGAAGCTGTTTAGTATATCGATTGATCTGGTGAGCTACAATGTACGCATTGCAGATCGACTTGGGTTGCAAATGGGCACGGCTGGTTCTTCGTGTGACAACAGAATATTCCAGTTAATGCCACCGTTGTCCTTGTCGAGTTCTCGCCTTCGTGTGCATATGTAGATAAATATGTACACATCTGCACACAGCTGTAAACATACATACATGCATGCATGCATGTGTTTGTGGGAACGCGTGGGTAGTATTATACATTTACGTACACAAATATTTGTATGCTCATGTATGTATAAATTTGTGTGCGTTTATGTACACATTTATATATGTGTATGTATAAATATATACACACACACACGGGCACTCGATTCATATGTTCATTGTGTTTTGAACTGGTTGGTGATGTACATCTAATGGAAACCATGATTTTTGAAGCATTGACACACTTGATTTAAGGGGTGCCAAATAAAATGCAATATACATCTTGAGATGCTTTAGTGTGTCTTGGATTTTATTGAAGTTTATTCACCCCATTTGTATGAGCTTATTTAAAACCATGGTACTGAAGTGATATTTAGAGTAATGGGGGAAGAAGTTGAAGTAAAGCATAGTAAATATGTTAAGGATTTTATCTTGTAGTTAATAGGGTGCATCAGTGTTGTAATGTGGGCCAAGGACTTAATCTGAACAACTTTTCTAATATTATGAACCGTGAAAATGAATAAATAATTAAGCTGTGTCTGATGCCTGCCCATTTTTGGTCTTCTTGTGTTTGTTTTGTTGGGAGTTGGTACTTAGCATGGTTCTTTGTTTGCAGAATAGGTTGTCCACCTCGCCTGATGTAAGCTGACTGCTTTGAAGTTTTGGTATTTATTCTCCACTGCTTAGGTGTTGCTCCTTCATTAACATTTTGCTGTTATTTTTTTGCCCCCTGTGGCTCTCTCCGTAGCAAAAGGTAATTCTTTTTCCTGCTCCTGTAGCAGTTTTGTAGCAGCAGCAAGAATGCAGTTTGTAAGCTTTTAGAAGGGTAGGTGCATAACTTTCCATATCTAGGCAGATCCACTAACTGCACTGCATTTTTAAGAACTCTTGATCTGAGTGTGCATATTGTCATGGTGAATATACTGCTAAATGTATTACTCTTCTGTGTGTATACCAGATATTTTCACAGTTCATATTAGAAAAGTTGTTCAGATTAAGTCCTTGGCCCACATTATAACACTGAAGCATCAGTGGGTTTGTAAAATGTTTTCTTCCGCATGACTCTCTACGGTTGTAGAAAAATTGCAGCATCTGTAAAAGATGATAAACCCTCTTACTGTTAATTGATCTTTGTAAGTATTTATGCTGAACTGCAGTCCTTACTGATAGCACTATTTGTACCTGTGGATGTGATTTATATCAAGGGGCAGAACATTGGAATAGGTGGCTTAAAAATTCCCTAAAGCTATTATCCAGAGAAGTCATGTGATGTATGTTAAGAAAAATTCCTGGTAGATTTATTGGATCAGCTATGGGTTCCATAAACTATACAGAACACCACATTTCTGCATTTGTGAAATTTAGTGAAATTTAGAGGGATGGTTGGGATGAAATGTATCTAGGACCATCACATACCAGGTTTTTTACTATCTCCAGTTGCCTTTGCAAGGGAAGGACTCTTTTGCCCCACTTAATTGCAGTTTAGGAGGTTTTTAAAATCTGTCCACTTCTGGATCCTGTTTGTATCCCAGACCTCCCTCTAATTCTGACAAGCGTAAAACATGCAGTGTTTTATATGTGCAAGCCCAGTTTCCCTTCTTCACTGTGTGTATGAAACACTTTTCATAAACAGGCCAGTAGTGATAATAGTGTTGTGACCCCATGGCATCTTCTGTCCTGTGATAGAGTCAGCTCTGCTACCCATAGTGCCTATGCTTGCATTTACTAGGTGGACTTTTTCCTGAAGGGAACAGCGCAGTCTTGTGTACTTGGCCACTTTTAAACTGTTGGACAGATCTGTATACTGTATACATGAGCACGCACGTATGTTTTAACTTGAAGACACTTTTTTGTTAGTACCCGTTGATGCACTGTCTTTTGGCTTTTCCTGGTTAAGGGTCGCCACAGTGGATCACCGGTCGCAGATTGCTTGGCAGTGATGTTTTTACGGTGTCAAGTTGTCAACCCAGTGTCCAACCTTCACAGAAGGCACACACATGCACCTACCTGCATGGCTTTAAAACTAACTCGACCTCAGGGAGGACATGCAAACTCTGCACAGAAGTAGCTCCAGCCGAGAATTGAACCGGAGGACCTCTTGCTGTACCCGTTAATGATGCTTATAAAAAGGCCTACATTACCAGTAATTTAGATAAGGGCAGGAATACACAATGGGTAATTTTACAGATTTTCAGTTAGAAATAATTAATTTCTTAAATAGTATAAGTACAATATAAATGAAAATGTAGAAAAAGTGTGGAAGGCTTATCATTAATATGGATGTTGTAATGTGTACATGTTTGGACTGCTTATTTAAGCTTTCTCCTTACCATAAGTAATTGGTGATTAAAATCGACAGACCTTTACTTTTTTGTAGGTTCATAAGTTAGTATTGGACTAACTGCCCTTGTGGGCTGTTTTAAGTTTAGTCAGTTATCCCATTTGAGAATCAAACCTTGTACTTTGTAAGGTAAATACCATAACCATTATACCAACCCCCCAGCCTGCTCTTTATTTTACTCTTCAAATAAAGTAGTAATTTTATGTATGTATTTATTTGCAAGATTTTCATAGAAACCATTTGTTACTACACAGTCAAACATCCTGTTAACAGGCTGTTACTTCCATCAAATCCAAGTAATGCAGCTTTTTTTGAAAGAATTTTATAGAAACATTCATGTTAACATCAAGTACAAGTCTGAAGAATTTTGTTGCCCCAGGCAAGGCTGGTTCATGATGTATGACTTAAATTTTACATTAAGAGGAAATTTACTCCCTCTGGAATTGTGGTTTAAGCACTTGGTAAAGAAAGCTCGGAAAGTTAACACTGGGTAGTGTGTGTCAACTGAATCACTTGTGACTTGACCACGAGTGAATAAGTGTGACATGTTAGTATTCCTCGTGTGTAGTTGCTGGTGCATTATTGGCTCCATCAGAAGGCTGGCCGTTATTGGTAGGAATGTAGAAGTATTTTACCGTTGTAATTTGTTTTTTGTAAACCTTGACACTTTGTAGGATTTCCACCTTAAGGAGTGTTAGTTAAAAACCACATTGTAAGCTCTTTTGGGGGAGTTCTTTAAGGGTGGAAAATATTAAATGGTGAATTTGACTGCTAATTATTTATCTTAGAACTATATACCGAATCTGTTACCCTTCCAAGTATACAAAAAGTCCATCTGTATAAATTAAATTGGTGTGCAGATTGCTGGTTGCCTGTTAATGACATTATTCCAGCCTTGCTTCTGATGTCACTTTAATCCCATTGTATAATGGAAAAAGGACTATTTGTTTTGGGATTGTAACTCCATTGTAATGAGACAATTTACTTAGTAAGTAGTCACAACTGTCTGAGAAGTTATTGGATATAGACATGAGATTCATTAGTATTTGTAAGTGGAAGAAAAATTTCCACCTGTTTTTGTATTGTGTGAATTCCTCATCGACAGTTTTGAACATAATTCCTATACATTTTATTCTGCACTTTTAAGTTTTTCCTAATTAAATGGAGTAACGAGGCAGCGACATTTATTTATGCACATATTTACTAGCTCCATCTTGCATTTTATTTTCACATTTTTAATTTTTGCAACTAGTGCAGGTATTAAGTGATGTAGTTCTCCAGAGTAGTTAAGTTTCTCATACAAGGCTTTATGGGTGGGTGACAGTGTTGTTAAAAGTACAGATATTACTTGCGTCACATACTTGATTTGAATTCTAATTGCAAATAAAAATGCTCGGCAGTAATGAAAGTGAACAGGAAGAGATCTCTTTGTATTTGACGAGCAAAGTTCCCATACTTATTTCTACTGAAATTCGAAGTTTTTAAAATGGCAAATTAATCTTTTTTTTTTTTTTTTTTTTTTTTTTTTAATTTTAATATCTATAGCCTTTATCATAAAATGTTAGTTGCAATTGTGTTACTGTTCTATAAACATTTTATTATCTGCTAAAATACCTTGGCAGTAATTTTTGTGTGTGATTTTTCCATTCTATATTTTTGATATGTAATTGTATTTGGGTGATTGTAGTTCTTGCCACTTGGCATGCTGCTAGTATGTGTAGAGCTTGTTCTACATTTTATTTTGTGCACACTTTTTTTCCCTAGTTTTCATTTTAATTGGTTTTGCTTTTTGTCAGCTATACAAATGTAGCTGAACATTTAATAATGTTGATTTTTAAATGTTTATCTAGCACATTGTGGATATCGGTGAAAGATTGTGTTTATATTTTCATTCCTCTACGCATTGCATAAATAATGTTCAGGCACCATAAGCGAAAAAGGATTGCTGTGTCATAGCTAAAAAGTGTGGTGTCTTAAGAGTGTAAATGAAGCAAACAGTGAGGAATTAACATTATTGCAGTGCAGAGTGGTGTACTATTTTTTTTTTTTTTTTTTTTTTTGTGTCCTTTTTGACAGCGCTCAGGTGGAGGGCGAACACAATAGGACTGGCTGCTCCTTTGATGGAAAAAGGTTTGTGTTTTTTTTTAGGGAAGCTTACAACTTAACTCATTACAGCCAGTTGACAACTGCAGGTGCTTTTGCAGTTGCACCATACTGACGCCTCTAGGCATCAAATAATGCTTGTTCATATTTGCATTGATAATTTTAAAACCCTGTTGCTTACAAAAGTATTAACATGTTTCATATTAAAGCTTACACAATGGCAAATGTTATTGTGTTGATGGCAAATGCCATTGTGTTGATATTTGACCTCTGTCTAGTGCAGATAACGAGATTAATTTGTTTATATAATATTTATTTATATTGTCATAAATGTCATGCTTTCCTAAATATCTTAACTAAGTAACAAAACTGCTTAGCCTCGTATGAAAGCTCTCAGCTGGATGAACAAAAAAACGCTGCCTGTAGTTTGTGCGTAACTTGAGTGGTTGCTTAGATAATGTAAGTTGTTTGCAAAGCAGCATAAATGTAATAGTTACTGTGTTTACTGTGACTTTTATAAATTCTAGTTTAAAACTTAGAACCTAAGGAATAGTGTCACTGTAAAAATAGTTTGTGCTGAAGTTTGCCATTTACACTTCTCTATTAACCCCTTGTGGTTCAAGAGATCTGGACATTTGAAATGTAAGGACGTAATATGGTTGTATCAAAATATTTAGGCTCCATCCATTAAATGTTATACAGTGCTAACTTTCAGATCTCCATTGAAGGGAATGAGTTGGGGGGGGGGGGTTGGAGCCCTACCATTTGTAAAATAAAGTCTGGAGTCAAGGTATCTGGAGTTGCTACTTGAACTTTAGTAATCTGAGTTATAGTCAGCACATCATCCCTTTGCATCACAGAGCCATGAGGCAGTAGCATTTATTTACATGCATCCCCTTTACACCATAGAGCCATGAGGCAGTTGCATTTGTGAGTATCGTCCCTTTACACCATGGAGCTAAGAGGCAGTGGAATTTACTGACTAGCTCTATCTTGCATTTTATTTCTGCATTCTTAATTTCTGCAACCAGTACAAGTGTTAAGTGATTTAAGTAAATCATTTGTCTCCTTTGGATTTACTAATGGAAAATTGTAAAAATATAAGACTGCTTTTCGGCATATAATTATGCTGTTGAATGTGGCACATTCTGCTGTGGTGCCCATTGCTGTCTCTTGTACCAGCTAGCTGAGAACATCGTCCTGCTGGCAGTAAGCACAACTCACTTTGATCATCTATCTTGCATGATGAAGCACATTCAGGATAAAAAAAGGTCAGAATGTACGATAAAATAAAAAGGGAAAATCAAAACCAGGATGAGCTCCTACATCGGTGCAGCGGTTGGCTTTGTTTCCTCACAGCTAGAGGTTCTCTGGTTAGATTCTGTGCTGGAGCACCTTCTGTGCAGAGTCTGCATGTCCTCCCTGTGCTTGTGTGGGTTTCCTCCTCTCCATTTTTCTCCCACATTCCAAAGACGTGCATCTGGAGGATTTCTTCCCTGCCCTCTGCTTAAAATGGGCTCTCTCCCAGTCGGACTTTCCCAGTAAACGTTGTTGTTTGTCTTTCAGCTTTTTCCCAGTAAAGGGTCGCCACAGCGGAACTCTGGTCCGCTAATGATTGGCAATGGACTTTTACGAAACGCTGAGGTGCCAACTTGACGCCCAACCTTCAATGAAGGCACACCTATTTATGCAAGCATGTCTTTCGAACGCTACTTATCTGCGGGGAGGACATGCAGACTCCACACAGAAGGCACTCCCAAGCCAAGCCGAGAATCGTCCCAGTAAACGATTGTTAAATAATAAATAAATAAAATAATAATGCTGTGGGTGACCTGGTATCCATCACAGGTCTGTTCATGTTTTATTGTTAGAGTTGTTTTGGATAATTCAACTATTTGGTATTGATGGCTGTATCTGATACAGCAGATCATTTGGCTTTCAGTTGCAGGGATTCCATTAGTGTAGATGTAATTCACTAACAGAGTAAATATTGTTTAAGATGTGTACAAGTCACCCCACAGAACTAGACTCCTGGTTTTGATTTTTCCCTTTTTATTTTATTGTACTTCCTGGCCTTTCTTATTTTGAATTTGCTTCAGCATGCAAAGTGATCAAAATGAGTTGTGCTTAATGCCACCGTTTCTTTTTTCATAAATATGTAATATCCTGCTTGTTAGTACAGCTCTTTTTTAATATATATTGTCCTGTGTAATTATCTGAAAAAAAAATTCTTTCTGTTAGCTTGTGACACTGCAGTACTTGAATTAAGGCCATCCATATTGAGTTACTGCTGATTGTTTGTTTGTTTATTTTAGAGCACATCAGGAGACACAGTAGCAAGCTCTGTCACCTGTTTGACGTCGGTCAAGACAAGAATGCAGGATGATTCCTCAAAGGGCAGTTTAAAGATTTTTTAAGGGGTGAAGACATACTGCATAACAAAGCTCTTGGGGCTTTTATTACAGGGGTTGCAGGAGGCAACAGCCCCATTTCTAGATGTTAGTAGTCTTTGTTAATAGGTAGGTACTAGGCTGTTGGCCCTAGGGCCTATATAAGCCTAGCCAAAAGGTACCCTGGCTTTTGCCACACAAGAAAATTATTTTCCTGTGCCACTGTGAAGCAGAGCCACAGTAAGTGATCCCCGGGGTGAATTTCCGATCTCCCATCCAATCATCAAGATTTTTCTTGAAGAGTGCTAATGAAGAGCTTTGTTTGATATAGATAGGTAGTTTGGTCCAGAGTATGGGAAGTCTCTGGGACAGGAATCTATCCCTCCAGCATGGTCGGATAGTAAGTCGGTGACTGCTTCTTTGGGATGTTGCTCAAATAAGCACTGCACATAACTGCAATAACTACAGCGGTATGTCCTAATGTAAACAACCATTGAGTTACCCTAGCTATACTGTGTGCCTTTTAAGCTATTGTACATATAAATATTCCTGTTTTTTCATGTATGACCTGTGAGCACAGAATGGGTGTATTATTTTGTGCTACTGGTATACATTAGCTAAGGTAAAAGGGAAACATTTTATTTTTAAGGTAATTGTTAATGTGGATAAAAACCAGTAGAAGAAAAGTCAGCTGAGTCCCAGTGAGTGAAGGTTGAAGTTGTTTCCTACTTTAACTTTCCAGTGTTAAAAATGAGTTGAACTTGTCTTGAGTTACTTTATTGAGAAGCATGTTATGTTGCCTGTTTAGAAAGATGTTATGACAGTAGGAACGTTTTAGCTCTGAGATTTAGTGCTCATCTGGTAGCTGATAAATGGTTCAAGTTGTTTAACAAGGTTATTCACAAACAGAAGCCCGAGAGCCCAACTTGTAAACTAACCAAAGCCAGGATAAACTGAAGAATAATTTCGTTTTAATACCAAATTCCACAAACTTTAGCGCTTTCACCATAACACATATGGCTTCATCAGAGTCCGTGAAAATCTAAAATCATTCATATAAGTAGTTACATCATCTAGCAATAACCAGTCTGCTTCCTTAATACATTAATACATTAATTAAAATGAAATTTCTCACTAAACTATTCCAGCTGCTTTAAGAACAACACATATATTATGTAAAAATATATGTATAAATAAAACTCTTAATACATTTAAAACTCAATAAATGTTATACTAATATATCTATATCAACCTATACATTTTTATAATACTAAATACAAATATATATATATATATATATATATATATATATATATATATATATATGTATGTTTATTATATAAATATTCAACATATATACACTTTTCAAAATAATTTATAATAATAAATAATTATATGTAATTATAATGGCCACTACAATACTTTATAATAGAAACAATTATTGTATTTTATTGTATAGTAAAGCTACATGTTAAAAATACTGTTATGTTAATTAATAGTCTAACTCCTTGACTTCAAATAGTATATCCATTTTTCCCTATCATTAATACCCGGGTATTGGGTGGCATTTAATCTAATTTGCCAAGCTGTTTCCAACATGCCAACCTTCAGCTTGTCATCACCTCCTCGTATGTCGGGCATAACTCGACCCAACACAAAGAAAATAAACTTTTTAAAGTTTGGACAAACTGTGGTGTGCATATATAGGGCATTGAGGGTGTCCTTACTTCTAATGGCTCTAAGACATTCTGCAATTCTTTCTTTCAGTTTCCTCACCGTCTTTCCCACATAAAAAGCTGGGCATGATGTACAGATAGCTAGATATACTACCATTGTTGAGTTGCAACAACATCTTCCTGGACAGGGAGCAGACCTATTATAACCCACAATTACTACATAGGGCCCCTCATTGATGTATCTACAAATCCTACATGCCCCACATTTGTACAACCCTGAGTAACCTTTACTAACCGATGTTTGCTCCAAAATACTTTTAATATTGTTTCCCTTACTAAAGACAACCCTTAACACATCACCCAAATTTTATTTTGTGTTGGAACTAAAACTAAGTTCCCAAACTCTCTGCATAGTGTCCACAATAAATGGTGTCTGATGATTAAACTTCAAGATCATTGCACTATTCTTAACTCTTTGGTTAACTTCCCTTTGTACTATATTTCCACCTCTTAATATGGGAGGATACTGGGTAGCTCTTTTTGTTTTTTTTTTTGGTATTGATCAAAAGTTTGAGGATAACCTCTCTCTAAAAACATACCTACTAATTTGTAAAGTTCTTCTTCAAAAATCTCATTGTCACTAACCAAACGTGACAATCTCACCATTTGGCCTTTGACTACACTCTTCTTCTGATGATAGGGATGACTACTTCTATAATGTAACAAGGAATTACTATGTGTCTTTTTTCTGAATATAGTACTTTATCCCCTCATTGGTTTTTAACAAGTGTATGTCAAGAAAGTCTGTGTTCTCATTCCAAGTACTAGTAAATTTGAAGAAGCTGGTAGTTGAATTTAAATAATCTATAAATTCTGTGGCTTCAAATTCACTACCCTTCCAAAGAATCAGTATGTCATCCAGGAATCGACTATACAACAGTATCTTTTCCATAAACCTGGAACCAAAAATAAAAACCTCTTCCCAGTATAATAGTACAAGGTTAGCAAACCCTGGGGCACACTTCACCCCCATAGCTACACCTGACACTTGCCGAAAAAATTCCCCTTCAAATGTCAAGCCCTTCAAATGTCAAGAAGTTATTACTTAAAATTAACTCCATTAAAGCAACTAATAGGTTAACTTTTCCTCCTTCTAACCTACCATGTTTATTTAAACTCTCCCTGAAATACTCCAGTCCTTCCACATGGGGGATAATTGAAAACAGATTACTAACATCAGTGGTGAAAAAGGACCCTGTAAAGGTATCATTAACGTCCCTCAAACATTCTAAACAATTCCAAGAGTCTTTAATTATGTTTACACCCAAAATGATCCCCTGAATATCCTTGTCCACAAAAGATGCTGAAGGTTCCATTTTCGAGCCCTTGGCCACTACAATGGGCCTAAAAGGGGGGTTCTTATACATTTGTGCACCTTAGGGATCCCAGACAACACCGGTGTCACCGGGTGTTCCACATTCAAAAAATCAAATTCACTTTCATTTATTTCTCCTTGAAAAAAGTGCATCTAACAAAAACAAGTCAATCTTATGATAAGCTATATGCATTTCATTGAGCGATGCAGTCTGGTATGTAAGTGTGTCACTTAAAATTTCATGCATTTTAGCAACATAATCAAAATGAGCCATGATAACTACCCCTCCCCCCTTATCAGGCTTCATTATTCTCACCTCATGTTTATTAGCTAACTCAAACAATATTTTTCTTTCCTCAGTATTTAAATTGTCATGATCCATGAGCCTTCCAGTATTATTCATCCCCCTCCTAACTTCATTGATGCATAATTTTTCAAACATCAATACTTCCTTGTGTGTCGGGGGTATAAAAGTGCTTTTCCTTTTAAGTGTACTTAAAACATTATTTGAATTGTTCATACCATGATTCTGTTCAAATTCATTTGCCTTGTAAACATTTTTAGACTACTAAAGTAATCAACACAATTCATATAAAATGCAGGAACAAATGTAAACCCTTTACTTAACAAATCATGATACACATTTATTGTTAAGGCACAGTAATTGTATATGGAAAACCCATTTCTTTGACAGTGAACAATACAATTACCAGAAGCATTTACATCACTCATTTGTAACACATTAAAGTTTTCTATGCCTTGCTGTACAACTACAACTTTACCATTGTTAACGGCTATTACCGTCCCTTCCTGGCATTCCATTGCCATTTGTTGTTCTGAAAATTGTTGTCGGTAATAATGTGAGTCCCCCTGGGCTTGATAACGCTGCCCTTCTTTTTTCTTGTTCATTAAACGTTCTGATCTCTTCACTTGGAGACCCGTAGGTAAAAAAACGCTGATCCCTGTGACTCCGTTGTTCATTATTACCCTCACAGTTCAAACACAAATCACCATTGACATTTCCCGCAACCCTATTGGTATTTCTAACACCCATATTGGTGTTGGACGCAGAAGGATATACTTTATTATTTTTATAGTCTTCAGAGTCTCTTAATAGCTTTTTGGTTTTAATTTATATATTTTTGTTCACAAAATTTTCAACATTGTCTAACAGAGAACGATATTTAACAACATGCTGAGAAAATAACAAATCGTTCACCATGTTCTCATTTAAAGTCTCTATTTCTTTTTCCATAATGGCCAGTCTGTTCAAATTGTTCTTAATAATATCACACATTTCCAAACCTGTTCTGTTAAATCAACCAGCTGTTTAACAAGGTACAGGTGTGCAGAGTTACTGGGGCACTAGTGGTATGTGTTGACATATACGAGAGAGTTTAGCTGCTCATGAGGATCTTGAGTACAGGCACCATTGACTTTGCCGTAGGCCAGGCAGCAGTACTAGAAGCTCTTCTACTGTAGTTACATGAGTGGTAAGGCCACGCGTTAGCATTTCAGGAGACATGATATGGATGGAGTCAATTAAAAATCAAGTATGAAAATAGAAAGCAAAAAGAATTTTCAGCAAGATGAAAATTGCTAAGAGTTTGTATTTGAACTAGAACATTATACCCTTTTATTAGTAATTGCAATAGTAACTAGAGTTGATAGTCATGGTGTTTGTGTTGCAAAAAGTAGGTCTAAGGAGGCAGGGTCAGTATTGGACTATTGGTCTCTCCTATGTTACAGGAAAGGATGATTCTGTGTGACAGTCTTAAGTTTTTTAACTCTGTAAGATTAATATGACCATAATAGAGAGGTGATCGGAGAAAAAGGGAAACAGGAGTAGGAGCAGGTGTCAGACAAAATAGTTGTACAGTTTTTCATTGTATTAATATAACTTGCAGAACAGTAGGCACATGGAGACTGATGGTATTAAACCCTGGAGTACACGAAGCAAAACCAACTAGTTTACAGTTTATAGCTGTAATCCCTTGAACTAATCCCTAGAGGCAGTTACATAAGGTCTTCTGTAAAAATATTGGCCACAAAGTAGATGAAGATGTTTCATGATGGGGGAGGGAGCTTGTTATAACTCCCTACTTTTGATTTTATCCATTTAAAAGGGACAGCCTTTCCCAAATCTCTCAGTTGGCTTTAGGTAATTGATAGATAACTGCCTATAAATAATTAATAGACAGTGTCTTTGAACTGTACATACCTTTATGGATTTTGAACAACAGAGAAATTTGTCAATTATTTTATCCCTATATAATTGATAGGCATTTACCCATTTATTTGTTGTTAGTGTGATCTGTAAAAAAAAAAAAATTGACAATCTTCAAAAGTCAAGCCAGTAGCTAAAACTGGTATTCCATCTTTCTAAAAGAAGTATGTCTGTCTGTGGCATAATATGCTCCAGTATACTTATTAGTTAATTAAGAAGATATTTGATTGGTTCAGAGGAAGGTTTTGAGTAAAATGTGTAACTTCTAAATTATCTGTTCGAACCTGTTAAGGAAAGTCTCTGGCTTTCAGAATGTCTCTACGGAGTGTGTATTTTATAAAGGGTGATGTAATTTTCTCTGGAGGTACATAAGAATGGTCTAGGCAGTAAATGTTTTCTATGCGGAAATGTGCAATTACAATTGGATGTTAGGAAAAAGTCAAGCCCCTCCCTCCTCCTGAATAGGATTGGGGTTAAAATGCAAACCCAGCTGTTTTTAGGTAACAACGCTATTTAAATATTTGTTTACCAAAGAAGCAGGATGCACAAAAGAAATTGTATGAGAAATAAAACTGTTGGGCATCAAGATTGGTTTTAGTCATCCTTAATCTTTGCTCAAATTGAATGAAGAGAAAGGACCACTGTTTGATTTGATCATGTAATAATTCTGCTTATTATGGCCATAGAAAGTCTTGTTGGTTCTTAGTTCTTAGTAAGCAGGTCTGCAAATTTTATTTTTGATCCCAGCTGAGACCAAGTTGGATATAAGATATTTAAATAATGACTTCACAGGCTGGGGAAATATGGTATTTAAAAAAAAAAATAATGTAAGGATGATCAAATGCAAGTCTTATTTGCAAACATAGGCTTCAGTTCTAGCGAGGCTTCATTCTTCTTTTATTTTTTGCTTCTGTCTTAGTGGCTAATGCTGATATTTTGTGCCGGTCTTTACATAGCTAACAAGAAAGGTGGGCAGTTTTTTATATCCTTGCTGGTAGAAAACTAGTCAGAGTTGTATGTTGCTACATTATTTTATATATAAGCAACAATTTGGTTTTCATTAAAGTCTTGTTGATTTTTTATAAACTACTACTTAAGTAGATTTGTGTATAGTATTAGTAATTGATACCAGGTTAGATCTAAGAACTGAAAAGGAGAAAAAAAAGGTGGTTAATGCTAACTATTTTTGATAAAGTAATTGTTTGATAGTTTGGAAAAGTAGGATAGTAAGCTACAAAAATAGATATTGATAATATTTGTATTTGCATTTTATTTTTGTTTAGAACTGAAATTATGGATTTCCAGATAACTTTTCAGAGTCTAAACTAAGTAAATTGGAATGCTGTTTTGTTTAGAAGTAGCTAAATTCAACAATATCAGGTGTTTTATCAGAGCCCAAACTTAAAAATGTTCCAGGTAAGGCATAACTGACCTTCTGTATGCAGACCACTTCAAAGCCCTTTCCCTCTACACAGTCTCCTACAGATTGTTGAGAAGTGAGGATGCCCTCTAAGTCGGGCATAGATCAAAGTCCACACTTTCAAATTTCCTGCATATTCATAAGTCCAATAGTACCAGAAATACAAGGTCTAAGGACCTGAATTTTGTCGGTGACTTGGAGCATGCTGGAGAGACAGGTATGTGTCCCAGAAGACTGCCCCTCGTATGAAACAGGCTTCCCATTCATGTGAAGCTGTGTTGGTCTTTTATCCAGTTTAAACGCAACCCTGGGCAAGTGGATGGGGAATAGGAAATTCACATCGGGCCTGGCACCCATGTCCCTGGGAAAGAGCTTATAAATGCCTGGCCCTTCATGCCCTACCTGGATACAGGACATCATTAGTCTTACAGGAAAACATGGCTAGGCTTAGAAAGATCCCCTGGGTCATTAGTCTGGCTAGGCTTATAACAATATACGAATCTGTGATTCTCAATTTGGTACTGTTTTCACTTGCTTCTCCAGATAAAATCATTTTGATTAGGGTAAATTAGCACTGGCACGAGTGCACTTTAACGACTATGGTCAGTGACTGGAAATAATGTTGGTCTGTATACAGAAGTGTAGTATAAACACCACTCCCCTGAAAAGGGGCTGCTAGCTTAGTGGGACTAACCTGGTCAACAAAAGATTAGTAAATAAACCAAAAGTGGAATCTTTGTTAGTTCTCTTGGTCCACACTTATTCATCCTGTTGTAAGTTAAGAGCACTCATGGAGGCTAAAATGCCACCAAGTATTTATGAAAGTGTATGCAGTGTAGAACGTGGTAATTTTCTTTTTATTGTTTTAATTCAAATGCTGTTTGGCTTATTGGTTACTGCTTTGTGTCATATTAATAAGTTGTAGTAATTGTTGACTTTGTCTTGAAAATGGAGTCCCTGTATTGTAGTAGTTAAGGAAAATTATGAGAGCGGTACCTGCATTCATGGTATCTTAACTAAATTCTAGTAAACTTTTGTCATATCTTTATCGCTGCTAGTACCTGACTGTAGTTTCCTTGCTGTACTTTTCTTTAGTGCAATAAATTGTCTGGCCCCCTTTGTGTGCCCTCCAGCTGATCATCAGCTGCTATCTAGGGTGGCTGCTCTAAACCTTTTTACCTTAAATTGCTTTTTATAATTTTGTTACAGTGGTCAGACACTCTTGAAAATAACTTCTTGTTTCAGCCGTTATATTTTGTGCTTAGCCCAAGATCTGCTGTTACCAGACAAAACATCATTTCATAAGCTTCCTGTAATGGTTCTGATGGGTATCCTAAGATTCCCAGAGTTCCTCCTTAACCATGGTTGCAAATCCTTTTAAGGCTGTTATCTACCAACATTCTTCATAATTTGGGATGTAATTTTATTTCATTAATTTTTTTACCTTTTAGTATAATTCTTTATCTGAAATGACAGTAATCAAGTCAGATAATTTAATACATGAGAGTTTTTTTCTCACACATATGCACACAATGTCTTATACGCTATGGAATACTGTAGAAAAATATGGCTGCAGTGGTGCAGCGGTTAGCGTTGTTGCCTCACAGCAAGAGGTTCTCCGGTTCGGTTCTCGGCTGGAGTCTGCATGTCCTCCCTGTGATAGTGACGTTTAAAGACATGCAGGTAGGTGCGTGCGTGAATAGGTGTGCCTTCATTGAAGGATGGTCGTCGGGCTGGCACCTCGGGACCGTAAATATCTACTGCCAATCCTAAGCAGACTGGTATTCCGCTGTGCCGACCCCTAACTGGAAAAAGCCAAAAGACATTACATTACTTTATTCAGGAACTGCATTCCAGTTGTTAATCTCAGGAGGACCTAGAGTTTGGGATTTTTAAGAGCTGATGAGTCAGAACTACTAAACAGTTTCTTTCATTAATAGTAATTTCCTTTGTTTAAAATGTAATATTTTATTAAATATGGCTTGAGCCCCCATTATCTTGCAGCCATATGCAGATTTGCATTTGCACCTGTGTAACTACTGGACTTGAATGTAGCAAGAAAGTTATGCAGGTTTGTTTGTGTCTTTCGGCTTTTCCTGGTTAGGGGTCACCACAACGGAACACCGGTCCGCTAATGATTGGTAGTGGATTTTTATGTACCGGGTTACCAGCCCTGACGCACAACCTTCAACGAAGGCACGCCCCATTCACGTATGCCTCCACACAGAAGACGCTCTAACTGGGAATCGAACGGGACAACGTCTTGCTATGAGGCGACAATGCTACCGCAGCACCACCACCGCAGTCAGCAAGAAAGTTATGCAGGTAAATTGGGGAAATTTTAAGCAGCATTTCTGGTATTTGTCTTTGATCTTTAAAACTGCTACATCTCTGTGTCTTCCTGAAACATTCAGTGGTAGTGGAGATTTACATTCAATGGTGGTGGAGATTTTTGTGGTGGTGCCTTATGTGTTTAACTTAAGATGTTGTTTTGCTGATGGGTGCATGTATAAGTAAATAATAACCTTGCAGTTCCACACGTTGGTATTCTCCCCCCCAAAAAACATGCTAGTTTGTCTACACTAAATTGTCCATATATATGAGTTGTACTTATCCATACCATAGTGGTCTGAGAGACCAGATAATTTGTTTGGCTAACCAGTAAATTAAATAACGTTGAGTTTCTTATGGGTGAGTGCAAAGAGAAATTTCAGGAAAAACTTGAGAGTTATGGTATATGGTTGTCTGCAAAATACATCTTGAAAGATGTCCCAAAGTCAAGTCTGTGAAATATTTTATTTGGAGCAGCTTTTGCAAGTGTTAATAAAAGGATATACATTTTTGAAGTTGTTTGGGGGCTATGGTATCCTTGCAGTATTAAAAACAAAAGGGGGTGTGTGGGCAGTAAGCACCATTTTTTTCTGGTGATTTTATTTTGTATTCGCTTTCCCCTCCCAGGTAATCGTTACTCTCGTCATAGCTGGACGTTATATAGCGTAAGTAAAAATATAAAAATACATGAGGGCATGTAGGCCAGCTAAAGAGAAAGATAAGAATGGGAAGGGCTGGGTGTATGAAGGAGCAGATCAGGGAGGGGATAGTAAATTGAAGGAAAGCTGCTGTCTCATTAAGAAAATCACTACAGAGCAATCTGATGCTTACATACAAAAGTGTTTTGTCCTTGCTTTCAGCCACACAAATTCTCTAACATGCTTATATAAATTGAATCCACCATTGACAATGTGTGCTGAAACCTCATCCTGTACAAAAATGCCACTTTCTGTACTATCAGGAATCATCTGTCTTGCATACCTTTTATGAATATTCTGATGAATATTCATGAGTAGGCATGCATCATAATTAAGATGCTTGTTTTGTGAGAGCTGACGAGAGGAGCTGTAAGTTAGACAGCCGTTATGGGTACATTGAAGTTTTCTGTTTTTCCTCCCTTGCTTTATTGCATATGCAGCCTACGCGGTGTCTGAGAAGGAGTGTATACTGGGCTGTCCATAGAGGTTGTTTCCTTCAAGCAGTCCTGCCCCCCCCCCCCTTGTGACAACTGGTGGTCTGTCTGGTGTCCATAAGGTAGATTGCACTGCCCTGTGTGCTTCCAATTGCATGCAGACCCCCCCCCCAAGAGGCCAGCATGTCGCATACTTTCACTCCACTACATTCCTCCATCGCTTCTCTGGGGCCACTATTTGAACATCAGTTGCCTCTTGTCATAGTAAGGGCTCCATCCCACTGCTTCATGCATCCAGGCATAATCATTTAGGCACCGATAACTAAGTCAGTCCTTTTATATTAACGTCAGCATCACAAGAGTCTGCCACTGTCTTGCCCCCAGTCAGTTATATCGTTATATCACCAGTGAAAACAATAGTATTGCAAATGACTAGACTGTGGGTCTCTTCTGCCTTCAATACTGCAACAAAAGGACAGACTTTACTGTGATGCATGTGACCAGTTTGTCAGTCTTTCTTAAGAGTGTTACTGTTAAAATAAAGGAATTGCTTCTTGCAGTATTCTTACTTCTCATGGCATCAGTGCATAGTAATGAAGTGAAAAGCTAAACTTCTGTCATTCCTTTCCAATATTCTTCTTCTTCTCCTGGCTGTTTAAGGGTCGCCACAGTGGATCATCTGTTTTAATTTCTCCCTGTCTTCTGCATCTTGCTCTTTTACACCACCACCTGCATGTCCTCTCTCACCACATCCATAAACCTTATCGTAGGCCTTCCTCTTTTCCCAATATTCCCAGCATCCCTCCTCAGCACATGTCCAAACCAACGCAATCTCGCCTCTCTGGCTTTGTCTCCGTCCAACCTGAGCTGACCCTCTAATATATTGATTCCTAATCCAGTCCATCCTAGTCGCACCCAGTGCAAATTTTAACATCTTTAACTCTGCCACCTCCAGACTCCTGCCTTTTTGTCAATGCCACCGTCTCCAACCCATATAACATAGCTGGTCTCGCTACCCTCTTGTAGACCTTCCCTTTCACTCTTACTGGTACCCGTCTGTCACAAATCACTCCTGACACTCTTCTCCACCCACACCATCCTGCCTGTACTCTCTTCTTCTCCTCTCTTCCACACTCACCATTACTCTGAACTGTTGATTTCAAGTACTTAAACTCCTCCACCTTCGCCAACTCTACTCCCTATATCCTCCCCATTCTTCCATCTTCCTTCTCATTCACACACATATATTCTGTCATAGCCCTGCTGACTTTCATTCCTCTCCTCTCTAGAGCACATCTCCACCTCTCCAGGGTCTCCTCAACCTGTTCCCTACTCTCACTGCAGATCACAATGTCATCTGCAAACATCATAGTCCATGGGGACTCCTGTCTGATCTCGTCTGTCAGCCTATCACCAGTGCAAATAAGAAAGGGCTCAGAGCTGACCCTTGATGTAATCCCACCTCCACCTTAAATGCATCCGTCACTCCCACTGCAGAACTCACCGCTGTCACACTACCCTCATTCATATCCTGTACCACTCTTACATACTTTTCTGCCACTCCCGACTTCCTCATACAATACCACAACTCCTCTCTAGGCACCTTGTCATATGCTTTCTCCAAGTCCACGAAGACATTCCTTCCAAACACAGGGTGATCTAAAACTGCATCCAAGGCATTTCTAGGTACATGAGCTCAGTGAAGAGAATTAAACCCAATAAATTTTGGAGCCGTTTTCATGTCTTTGCAAATTTAGTGCATTCAGGTGAAGCATTAAAAGTAACTAACGTATCCACAGAAGATGCAGTATGATCTAAGACAAGTTTCTGTTACTGTAAGAACAGAGAGAGCTGTACATTTGTATATGTATCTTATGGTTAGTTGTAAATGTGGAGCTTTTCTCCCTGGGCCTGTGCTGAAAAATGACATTTTGCCCAGTCGGATTTTCCTGGTAAACAAATGTAAAATAAAAATAAATAAATAAAAACTTCAAGATATAATAATAGTATGAATACTGCCTTGTAAATTAAAATGCTGAATTGCACCTGTACCTGAGTAAACCCTTATTAAACTCTTGGCATAATTAAAGGTTTGTTAATTTCTTGTGCCCTTGTAGGGGCAGTTTTTAAACATTCATACCTAAAAGTGAATTATTTCTCAGTCTGGGGTAATCAGTGTCTGACTATATGGACATATTAGTGAATAAATAGATAAATGTATTTATTGTACAGTATAGTCTTTATAAGTAGGGGAAAACAACCGTGATTTATCTGTGTCTGGTGCATCAGTGTCGTGTTTCATTTTGTTACATAAGGATTATTTACCACAGGTAGGACAGTGATGTTAGGTGAAAACCTACCATGTGAACACACTACAACTAGTTTCTAAAGTAATATGCCTTTTGCATGTTACTGTTATTTTTTTATTTTTATTTTATTTTACATTTGTTTACTGGGAAAGTCCGACTGGACACAGGTCCATTTTCAGCTGAGGCCCAGGGAGAAAAGCTCCACATTACAATATGTTCCATGAGAGTAAAAAGAAGTAGAACATACATATATATATGGCATGTATACATATCAGAACAACATGCTGGTGATTAAGAAACATACATATAGCATATATGCACACAACAGGACATCATGCTAGTGATTAACATTTTTTACAGTAGACAATCACAGGTACATTTTTTTTCTTTTGCAGTTATACGTTTTCTAAAGTAAAAGTACACAGGTTTTGAAGCTTTCAGGGGAGAAATAGTTTATACATAGCCGTACCCTGACAAATCCTCTTGGTATAGATTAGCCTGCTGAGTGGCATGAGCATAGCCTGTTACTTGGTGGGTTTTCAGGAGTTTTTTGAATTGACTAAAGGAGGTGATTAGAAGTTATTTGGCTTGGTAGTGTGTTCCATGTTTTGGCAATGTTGTTAGCAAAGGGGGACTTGCCAGCTTCATTTTTATTTTTGACAGTTATGAGGTTCTGGTTGCTAGATCTTAAGGCTCTAGAGGGAATGTGGTGCTGAATTGGGTACTGAAGTGCTGGGGTTATCTCGGGAAGGTAGTAGTAGAGTTTGTGTGCTATAGAGAGTTGATTGAGTAGAAGTATATGAGGCAACTCTAGCCAGTTGAGTTGCTTAACGGATAGACAGTAGAGTTGCTTAACGGATAGACAGTAGTGGGACCTATATGAGGCTTCAGTAACAAACTAGGCAGTCTTGTTGTAACAAGATTCCATTTTATTTAGATCAGTTTGGTGGAGATTGGTCAAGATGGGAGAGGCATAGAGGAGGGTGGATTGGTCAAGATGGGAGAGGCATAGAGGAGGGTGGATTGGTCAAGATGGGAGAGGCATAGAGGAGGGTGGTTTGGTCAAGATGGGAGAGGCATAGAGGAGGGTGGATAGAAGATGAGTCCTTGCGATCATTACTTTGGTGCGTTTTGTCATAAACTGTTTGTTCCTGTAGAGGAGACCAAGTTTTTTATTAACTTTCTTAATGGTTTGTGCTATGTGGATGTCGAACCTCAGGTTATTGTCTATTTCTACGCCTAGCAGTTTAGTGTGTGGTTGGACTGATTTGAATGTTTTCTTTGGAGCTAATGGTGAAATTATTATTTAGGGGAGGAGCTCTGCCAGGGCTGAAAATTAATTAGTTTGGGTTTTTTGGGATTAAGAAGAAGTTTGATGTTAATGAACCAAGTTTCGGCTAGGGTGAAGTTATTTTGGGTAAGGGTTTGCAGTTCAAGGGTAGAGGCAGCACATATGAGGGTAGTGTCATCTGCATATTGTACTATTGAGGCAGTGGGAGAGTATGAAGAGATCTGATTTGTAATCACAAAGCAGGCTGGTGTTACAAGAAACAAGGATAAAATTTATTCTTGAGCGCTTTTGTCACAAATTACAGTTGACTTCTTCAGAAAAAACAGAGTGCCTCCACCCCACTCCTTAAATACTCATTACAAGCACATTCCAAACCAATTTGTAAAAAACACCATAGGCATTTAAAGGTACAGACACCCTATTTGCTCCACAATTATACATGCAAGATAAAAACAAACTAACTGTAAAACATGATTCAACATATACTTTAAACTTAGTATTTTGACAAAAATCATTAAGTGAACAATTGAATAAAAAATCAACAATTAGAGGGAAAAAAAATCAACAATTAGATAAAAAAATCAGCTTTTAACCTCAAAAAGCTGGTTATTGAAACCATTTCATTCAACCCTGGAAAAATATTGGCGTTAACCCTTAATTGCCATAACAGTTCTTTGTATTCAAGCCAGTAATCCATAGGACCTCCTCTCTCATCCATAGTCAGCTGTTCAAGAACTGTGAATTTAAAATTGTGACCTGGGTATGTATTGACGTGCTTGGCCAGTGAACTTTTTAGGTTCATTTTCCTAATGTCATATAAATGCTGGTAAATACGTGTCCGAAAGGCATTTTTGGTCTTGCCTATATAAAAACAGGTACACTTCTGACAAATACCGGCATATATGACATTCTTATTGCTACAGTTGTACTTGTACTGAAATTTCACCCATCCATATCTGTTAAGAAAAACACTGTCACCTTCCAAAATATACTTGCAGCGAGTACACTGCTTGCATTTGGACATTCTCCCTAATGCTCCAGCCGTATTGACACCTTTCCTCCTCTCTAAGATATTTTTAACACTGGTGTCCTTTCTGAACACTACCACAGGGGCTTCCCGTACTCCTGTCTCTCATGGCATTGTCTCCTGCCAAAATAAACCAGTTCTTGTAGACAATGTCCCAAATCAGTGGGAACTGAGGGGTGTAAGTTAATATAAAACCATGATGAAAACGACCAGAAGATGAATCCCTGCTCTCCAAAGGAGCACACAATCTGGAGATGTCAATCCCTAGTAAGGGATAAAAATGTCCCTCAAGTCTCTTACTAGTCACTTCATCAAGAAGAGGTAACACAAATTGCTCAGGATAACCTCTTTGTACCAACATATTCAATAAAACTTCAAAATCATTAATTAATCCTGCTAGTCATGCGGGCCAACCTCACTCTCTGCCCCTTAACCAGGGAGCGTTTCTGATGTACAGGATGCCCGCTCTCATAATGAAGAAGGGAGTTCGAATAGGTTGGTTTTCGATATATGGTAGAATAAAATTGTGCAGAGGTATAATCCTTGCTAATCCTGATGTCCAGGTAACTGATGGAATCAACATGAGTTTCCATAGTGTATTCCAGAAATGTAGTGCTAGAATTGAGGAACAAAAAAAATTCATCCAACTGATCCTGGTTACCTTTCCATAAAATCAGGATGTCCTCAAGGTAACGTCCATAAAACGTACACCATGACATCCCTGTCGATGGAAAAACTATGGAAAGTTCCCACTGAGTCAGGGCTATGTTCGCAAAAACTGGGGCACAGGCTGCACCCATAATTTTGGTATAAATTATAAAGGATAAATAAATTTTATCCTTGTTTCTTGTAACACTAGCCTGCTTTGTGATTTCTCAGTTTGTGTTACTTGGTTGGGTATTTAGATCTGATTTGTAAATAGAGAACAGCAATGGGCCAGGGATGGATCCTTGAGGGACTCCTATGGTTACTGGTAACAGCGGGGACAATTGGTCCTGCCATAGGACTGCTTGCTGACTGGCAGATAAGTAACTGTTGAGCCATGGTATAGAGGAGGGACTTATATTTAGGGTGGATAGGGTATCAAGAAACAGACTGTGATTTACCATGTCAAAGGCTTTTGGTAGGTCTAAGAATATGGAAGAAACAAATAGACCCTAGTTTCTGTGGTGGTTAACTATGTTGGTGAATCGTAGTATTGCTGTCGTGGTGCTATGTGAAGGTCTAAAGCCATGCTGGGATATGGAGAGTAGGTTGTTATTCTGGAGGTACTGTATTAGTTGAGTATGAACAACTCTTTCTAATATTTTGGATAAAGGTGATAGGATTGCTATTGGACGATAGTTTGTGAGCTCTAAGGAGTTGCCTCCTTTGTGCAGTGGAATTATATATGATGGTTTTCCATGAGGTGGGGACTTTGCATTCTGAGAGAGATCTGTTTATGAGAATAGAGACAGGATAGGCTATAGCTTCAGCTGAGATCCGAAAGAAGTCTGCTGGCAGCTTATCAGCTCCTAGAGTGGTTGGTTTAAGTTTACCAAGGAGTTTAGATATTGATTTGGTGGATACAGAGTGGAGGTGAAAACTGGGGCTATTGTTTTGTATATTGGAGTGGGTTGGGGTAGTTATTGGTGTGGGGCTGCTAGTACTATTTTGGGTATTGGCAAGGGTCTGGACTGTTTAGGTAAAGAATTTGTTAAAACTGCGTAGGAATGTTTTCATGGTTATTTGGAAGCACAGGGGTTGGAGTCGTGGACTTTCCTAGATGCGGTATACCATTTATTGTGGCCCAGAATTTTTGAGGGTTGTGAGCATATTTTTCTTGCATGCCTGTATAGTAGCTGGATTTGTCTAGTTTGATCTGTTTTTTGGCTTTGTTGCAGAGCTCTATACGGAGCTCTACAAAGTTTTATCTCAAAGTAGTGGTTTTATTTTTCTGATAGAGTCCAGGCCTTGTCCCTTTCTTTCATTATAGTTTTAGTATCTTTTCTTAGCCATGGGGCATAGTTAGTTTTTATTCTAATGGTTCTAGGGGGTGCATGATTGTTTAAGATTTTTCTGAAGGTTGTGTTAAAGTACTCAACGGCATCGTCTAGAGGTAGATGTTTGGGGGGGGGGTCCAGTTACAGCTTTTTAGAGTATTGATGAGATCAGTAGCTATAAAGTTTTTTTTTGTTTCAAACTACTCTGAGAATAGGTTGGTTGATGGTTTGGTATCTGTTCCTAATTAGGTAGGTTGGATGATGGTCACTTAGGGTATCTGGAAGACAACCAGATTGCTGTGCAAGAGCGGGGTCAAATACCAGGATCCAGTCTAAGATGGACTGGCGTTTGGACGTTTTGTCATTTCGAGTGGGGGTGGTTATAGTTTGGGTAAACCTGTGGAGGTTTATGAAGGCAGAGGGGTTATGGCTGGAGCAGTGAAGCCAGTCAATATTGAAGTCTCCTAATAGTATGGTTTCATGCGGAAGGGAGTTGGAGGTCCAGTTAAGCAGGCTTTCCATTACAGTGATGTTATTGGTTGGTGGTATATAGCCACCTGCAATAATTATATGTTTGTTGGAACTTATTTTTAATTTGGCAAGGATTAGTTCTATATCTTTGAATTCATGGATGTTGTAATCTAGTTGTTCTAAGGTAAGATGATTTTGGAGTAATATTGCAACGCCTCCACCCTTTTTTTCTGATCTGTCTCTTTGGATAATGTTGTAACCTGGGGCAGTAATCTCATTATTGTGATGTTGTGGTTTGAGCCATGTTTCATTTAACACAGTGATAGCTGGTTTGTATAGAGCTAGTTAGGGCATGAAGGTCATGAATTTTAAGTATACTTCTTACATTAATGTTTAAGAAGAGGAGAGCTGAGGTAGGTCTGTGGTGTAGGGGATTTAGCTGATTTAAGTTTGGACTGATTGCTGTTTTGGGTCCTGGATTGGGATGTATATCACCACTGCAAGTGAGTTTCTAATAATTGACATCACATTGTTTTGTCTTTGGCCGCATTTACACTTTTAGTAATTGAGTAACCATGCATCTGTGATCTGAATGACAGGCATTTTGATTTAATTGCTATTACCAAGATTTTTTTTCTTGCATGCTATAATGGGCAACATTTTAAGTCTGAATGTGGCAGAACTGTGGGAATCTGATGTCTGGTTTGAAATGCTGAAACTGCTGGATTTTGTTGAACTGTAATTGGTGACTTCTCATTGCTGGGTGGTAGGTTAGAGTGGTAACTCTGCACTGGGTGTCACAAAAGGAGACACTGCCAGCACAGGTTTCTGGAATTTTGTAAATATGTCATTTGTGAATATCGACATGATACATTTGTAACAAAAGTATCTTGTATATTAGAACTGCATGTCATGTGTATATCAAACTGCTGGTACAGAAGTGTGTTGAAAAGGTTTTTGCAAAATGTCTGTGCCTAAAATGTAACCATAGTGTGCCCAACTGGAATAGAACAGAAATGTACATGCAGTATTGTAACTATTTAAATGTATATATTTTAATAGTGGAAACTAGAATACAGGAGGTTAACTTCAGAAAAAATATCTGAAATTAAATGACTTTATGGCTTAACAATAAGATGGTATCTTTCAGTTTCAAGGCAGCTAGAGACATAATGTCTATACTAGGGAGCTCTCTGTATTGTCTTGGGGAGCTCTCTGAATTGTCTTGGGGAGCTCTCTGAATTGTCTTGGGAAGCTCTCTGAATTGTCTTGGGAAGCTCTCTGAATTGTCTTGGGGAGCTCTCTGAATTGTCTTTGGAGTGAACTAATTACTAGTTTTGAAATGTGAAGGAATGTAATTGTTTTGTGATTTCCAGCATCTGTCAAAGATCTGAGGTCTATGTATTTTCACATGTGAATATGTTAAATACTGCCACATTCCAGCAGGGGGGGGGGGCTCACCTGAAATAGAGTCAGATTACAAGAAGTGATGTAATTCTGCAAGCTATCCCAGCAGTAATATTTGAGATATTAATGTGAAAAGTCTCTTGGAGAGACAGGACATTTTGTATTCTGTCTTGGACCTAGCGACGACAACAAGACCCATTCATTACATCTGCTTTGCTCTAATTAAGTAAAGTAACTAAGGTATAGTAATTCTGTTAGGTTCAGTCAGGAATATAGTGAAGCTTAGTTTAGATATTTTTTATTTGAGACTGTCTTGCACTGTTTTAAATATTTCCTGTGATTTTGAACTGTGATGTCACTGTGACTATACGCTGAGTATTTTATTGTTCTTTTATTTATTATTAAATATATTTAAATCTTTCATTTTGTCTGATCTGTCTAGAGATATTTAAGTTTTGAAAGTACTTCCATATTTATTTGGTGACACTGTGTGGACCACTCCAAATAGCCTTGCTCTTGGTCAAACTACTGTTTGTATTAATATTGATAGTACACAGTAAGATTGGACACCCCTTGTTAAGGTCCTTAAAGTAGCTGATAAGAAGTTGACTGGTGGCAGTGGTAACTACCTTATCTGGGCAGAAGGGGTCCTAGCTAGTAAACCTGTGCCAGCCTCATCCAGGTGTGTGTGTGTGTGTGTGTGTGTGTGTGTGTGTGTGTGTGTGTGTGTGTGTGTGTGTGTGTGTGTGTGTGTGTGTGTGTGTGTGTGTGTGTGTGTGTGTGTAAATCAAACCTCAAACAGTGTGTAAAGTGTTGGTTGGACAGAGAGGGTGATGGTAGGTCTTGGCTTGGTCACTCAGCTGAGATCTGAACTCTCTGTAGCTGTGCCAATGGGGAGTCTTACTGGGGATCTTGTGAAGGAGGGAGAAACCAGCCCTGGACTGACTGTGGTCTCTGTGTACTCTTAAGGGAAATTGCACTTGATGCAGAGAGCTGCATCTGCAAATACTGTGTGTGTACCTGTTATCCTTCCAGTGTACATCCCCCACTGTTGCCAGTGATGAGGATTTAGGCTCCTTGATTACTGGACCAGTGGTGGGTCATTACACTGGCAATTTAAAAAGGAGAACAGGGAGGTACATTAGGCGGCTTGGTGGTGCAGCGGTTAGTGTTGCCTCACAGCAAGAGGTTCTCTGGTTCAGTTCTTGGCTGGGGTGCCTTCTGCGTGGAGTCTGCATGTCCTCCTTGCATTCGCATGGGTTTCCTCTGTTTGCTCCGGTTTCCTCCCACATTCCAAAGATGTGTCTGGAGTGTTTCTCCCCAGGCCTCCGCTGAAAATGGGCTCTGTCCCAGTCGGACTTTCTTGATGATAAATATTAATTTGATTGTAGAGAGGATCATCCTGCTCTTCTGCTGGCTTGCTGGGAAAATGTTTTTGTCAATTTGCTGAAAAGGATACTCCGTCTGATTTGAGGCTGTTCAGAAATGGCAGTTTAGATTCTGTTTTGTTTTATTTATTTATTTAACATTTCTTTACCAGGAAAGTCTGACTTGGAACAGAGCCAATTTTCAGCGGAGGCCTGGGGAGAAATGCTCCAGACACATGTCTTTGTAACATGGGAGGAAACCAGAGCACCCGGAGTAAACCCACACAAATGCAGGGAGGAAATGCAGACACCCCAGCCAAGAATCAAACCAGAGAACCTCTTGCTGTGAGGGGATGATCCAAACCATTGCACAACTGCGCCGTATGTAACACTGGATCTCTCAAATCTTTGCCATTGCACTAATATTAGAGAGGTCATGGGAGTTTTTAAAGTGTCATCCACACATGGTTTGTGGACCGGGGGAAGGTATGAGTGTACCCTAGAATGACCTACAATAGGTACTACAATAGTATGGGGTCCCAGGGACACTTCTATGTGCCATTTGGTCCTGTATTTGAGGAGCAAGAGTTGTGTTTGCATTCCTGATAGGAGTCCACTTTGTTCAAGTTGTGGTGGGTGTAGGACTCTACCAGAGCTGAACCTTGTTCTAGTCATGATTTTCATAGACAAGGTGACAAAGTATATTCAAGGTTTTAGAACGTGGAGGTTCCTTTTAGAGTTGTTTTTATAGTCTCAAGGTGTGTGTGTGGAGCAGCCGGGATAAATCAACATTTCCAAAATCAGAACTTTTGGAAAAAATAAGAGTGGACTGCTCTCTGCAGGTGAGGTGACAGCTGTTTCAAGTGGAGGAGCTTTGGGATCTTGCTCATGAGTAGGGAGGAGGGTATCTGTAGACTGGCCAGCAGATGGCTGTAGTGGTTACAGTAGTGCCGACATTTTGCCATACGTCTGTAGTGAAGCAACCTGAATCACAGGGCAATGCTGTTACTGTTTGTGTTCCCATCCTACCCTTTTGGTCATGGTCTTCAAGTAATAACCAAAAGGATGACACGACGAGTTTCTTTTCGAAGGTTTGCAGGCCTTATTCCTGGCATATCAGGAGGATGTTTGAGTACATGCCCTGCTTCTCTTGGCTGGGAGGAGGTGGTTTATGCAGCTTACTGGGAGAAGGCTGCAAGTAAATCCTCTTCACTCTATCCTGGGTCTTATCAGTTTGAATGCAGACTCTTAAGGAACTTTTTGGGATAATCTAGAGACTCATTGCTGAGGTAACTGAGTTAGCTTGCTGCCCTTGGCCTGTAGCTATCCTTGTCCTGACCTGGACATGTTGTATAGAAAGTGGAGGGGGAGATGATTCTGACTGTCACTTACTAAAAGATTTTTACTGCTTCTGTGACAGCTGAGTACGGTTATTTGGTAGGTACTCTTCCTTTGTTTCTGTCTATATACAGTGCCCTAGGAATAAATATTAACTGAAGAATTGTGTGAATATTTTAATGACCTTGCATGTGTTAAAACAGTATTTTCCCTTACAGGGATTTTGGTTTTTGGTTTGCCTAGATGAAATTAATTTAATATCCTTTTATTATACAACCAAAATAACTAAATGTATGGTTTTATCTTTTCAGAAGCTTTGTTTAGATACAGACACTGTTTCCACCTGAAGCTTGTTTTGCCTTATGAAGTGAATCCACTTCTCCAGTGCTTGCCATCACAGTATTACATAGGTGATGACTAGGTTAGTGATCCCAGGGGGTCTTTGGAAGCCTAGCCATGCTTCCCCAAAGGTGAGAATTAAACCCTGAACATTGTCTCTGTGAAGTAAACACCTTAATCATTAAGCCAACAACCGCCTTGGTACATCGGTGCCATGCACTTTATCCCAGTGTCCACTTTTCCCTATATAGCGCTGCTGTTCCTCTTCACTGTGCCCTCACGGTAACGTATATTGGCCATTTCTGCTGGATGGAATGTACTTGACATGCTTGTCAGTCATAGTATTAACCATTCTCGGCTCACCTATTTTGGTTTGTATCTGCCTGTGTGGAGCAGACCTACAGAAATTCCCCCTCCCATTTCCACCAGGGTTGCATGTTGTTGAAGACTTTGTTGATGACCTCCAGCAGTGAGCTTGGCTTTCACTCTGCTACCCTGAGGTGTTCTACTAGTGTAGTAAAGTTATTACTTAAGCCAGCTGATGCATACATTTTTTTTCACCAAATATACAACATATTTTCCCAGAAGGCTTTGTAGATGATGCAGAACACCCACATCTCTCTGTGTTAGTGTGCAGCACCTTTTTAAATATCTATTGGGATTGCCAGTGTATTTTAATTGTAGCTAGCCTGAGATTGCAGCTGTTGTGCAGGATAGTATGGTGAAGATTTAAACTGTTTTGAGGAGATCACCCTGGGGTGTATATTTGTCGGTCATTCTCGCATACTTTCTCCTCAAAGTTTTATTTGATTTCTGTTGAATGTTGTGGGTATAAATTGAGTAGCTGTCCTTTCAGTCTTCTTTCTTTCATTGGTTATGTTTCTTCACTGTGAAACTACACAGTAAAAGCTGTGACTTTCAAGAGGCTTGTTAAGTTAATGATCCCAGATGGAGAGGAGAGAAAGCAGCTATAAATGACTGTGTACAGCAGAACAAGTGTGGATCTCCACAGACACTGTAGGTTTATGATCTTAGTGGTAGGACAAAAATGAATGGTTACAGTTTGTTGTGTGAGTTTGACCAGGGTGAAAAACCGTAAAGGTTAGATGGTGAAGATGATGGAACAGCCAGGGAGACAAATTTGTCAGAAGATTATATTCAAATCCACATTATTTTGCACCAGGGAAGATGGATTGCACATAAATATTCCAGAAGGATATACAAAATAGATATGCCATTGTTGTACGCAGAAATGCAGATTGTATTTTTTGGAGAAAGATCTTTGTGAAAGGGTGTTAATTGTCATACGTCACAAAGTTGCTTTGTATATCATTTTGATGACTTGTTGGAACACTGCATGATTTTTTTTAGAACTTCTCAGGCAGCACACAAAATGACATTGTGAGGCAAACAGAGCCAAGAAAAGCCCATACATTTAAAAAGTAGGCCAGAATGCTCAGCAAAATAAGCTGTGGCCCGCAAGAAGGGTTTTGATTGGCACAGAATCCCATTCTGGTACTGAAACTTTGCTTTTATGGTCAGCAACCTGGTGTCACAGTGACAAATTTATAGCTCAAGCTCAACTGATTTAATTCAAATTAAAGCTGTTTACAAGGCAGTAAAAAGGTCTTTTTCTGGACTGGTTTGCTCCTCCCCTTGCACTTAGGTTTACTAGGGTCTAGATTTAGGCCTCATTGGAAATGGCGACTGGAAGCTTATTTGGATCACAGAAGTCATTATAATTACAGCACTGATAGTCCCTCTGTCTTTTCAGACTTGCTGTGTATTTAGGTGCAGGCCAGCAAGAGAGTTTTTCTTTGCCTTTTATTTTTATGTGCATAAAGTTTACAGCCTAGCTATTTTAGATATGAATTACAACTGGGTAAGCCCACTCTGTGTGTATAGATGGAGGCATGGATACGTCATTTATTTGTATATAATATATATATGTGTGTATGTATGTATGTGTGTGTATGTATATGTGTGTGTGTGTGTGTGTGTGTGTATATATATATATATATATGTATCT